>NC_088992.1:18613364-18847244 GCF_963932015.1 Anas acuta
TAGACAAAATACAACAGAAATGTTATTACTTCCTGTAACAAAACAACTTTTCCAGTTGTCTCTGACTGTTTCTGAAGGATGGCTGGAGTTCTGACATACAGCAAAAATGTCAAACAGCACATCCCAAGCAGTGAAATGTGGATACAAGTGAAAGCTTCAAGGATTAACAGGGAGTGCAAATCATTTT
This sequence comes from Anas acuta, assembly GCF_963932015.1. NCBI lineage: Eukaryota > Metazoa > Chordata > Aves > Anseriformes > Anatidae > Anas > Anas acuta. The sequence continues at coordinate 18,613,552 of NC_088992.1, forward strand.
TGCATAGTCACTGAGAGTGTTGCCCTGCAAAATATGTTCATCATTCTGGTTTTAAGAATTTCATTTATTTATTTATGTAGTTTAGGTTTTAGGCATCCTTAGTTTATTTTTAACTGAGAAATTGAGTTTTAGGGTTTGTGTACTTGTCTACTTAAACAGGGAGACGAGAACTTCTATCAGAGTGAGAAGTCATAGCAGAGAATAGAAATAGGTCTATTGCTTCAGTTTATTCTTCATTGTATTCTCAAGGCCCATCTAAAACTTTCCACGCTGTTAGGTTAAGTTTCATTTATTGAATTGATATGGGTAATGGTAACAGTGCCAGTAAGAAACACATTTACAGACATTATACGAGAGAGAAATTCATGAAAATTCTTAAGAAAGCTTGTAATGAAGATAAAAATTTAGGAGAGGTTGTGTATATATCTCCATGTGTGCCACATAAAGAAAGAAGACTCTTTCCTTTCTCCTCATTCAAATGCATTCTAAATGTACGCAAAAGATGCTAGCCCCAAATTCCCACACACATTCTTTGCTGCTGGTTATTTAAGTGATTTGTAAATAAAGCTGGATGGGAGAGTCTCTCAGGACTCTTTGTGGGGGCCATGCTGTGAGGTCAAATTTCTCACAGTGCCAGAGTGTTTCTTCTGGCCTTTGTAAGCAATTGTAGTCTATAACTGAGAGCTACTATGACATGCCTCACCTTCCTTTCTCCTTTCAGAACATTATTCCCTGTACTGCCATGTGAAGAACATTAAAAATACATTAGAACATTTAAAATCCATCACATTTTTTTAGGGCAAATTTCATAACCACTGACTTCACCCCCTCAGAGGTATGGATAGACTAGTTCTTAACAGTGGCCAATCTGTATTGTACATCTAAACAAACAAACAAAAAGAGCTGAATGCATTTATTAATTATCTACTTTTTTTAAAACCTGATTTTATGACCTTGTTTTAGTGTGAAAAGGCAATAAAACATTTAAAACATTTTTGTTATGGGGCCCACTGCTTCTCTACTCCTCAAGGAATATTCTTTCAAGGGAGCTCTTAAGCAAAATGCTGTCCTTTATTTTGTAATCCAGTGCTCTTTGCTGCATTTTTATGAAGAAATATAACTGCAAAATGAAAAACTAATGTTTTTTATTTGTGTGGCTTTAATTGAGAAGTAAAAAATTGAGTGTTTCTACCTGCCTCCACAATCAGGTTTCCACGTTATTAATTCTTACAGATCCAACTGATTTGTACAAGCAAGTGAATTTGGTATCTCTTAGTTTATTTGTGCAACAGCATGCTAACTGTGTAGAAATTGCTAATTTGGATTAATTACATGTCACATTTACATGCATAGGATTTTAGATGCCACCAAATTCAGTAGATTTTGTGGTCTGAAGGCTAGATTTGACTTTTGGTCCTTGAAGGTATTACACTCCTCCTTTTAACTGTCACACAGAGAGATTGTTTCATTCTTGGCATTTATTTCATTTGTATTGCTGACCACTATCATTTAGAAGTAGAACAAATAAAACTAATGCATTGTTGTGCCTAATCCAGAAGTGTTTTGGCGTTTATAAAATACTACTGTTATCAGAAAAGGGGCAAAAGCTTTTATTAGAGGCAATCTACAATACTCCTAGTCTGCCATAGTAAAATGGAAGAGAGAGAAATATGCTTTAAGTTGCTGTTCCTTGGAAATGATTACATCTTTCTAAATGATGAGAACTTGTGAAAAAATGTCTTTTCTCTTATATTTAGAAACCTCTATAGAGGTATTAACTGAACATCATAATGCTTGAACAAAAGCGGGAAGGTAAAACAACTCACCCAGTGATGTTCTGGCTGGAACTGCATCCTTGTTAATCCAGAAAGAGACCCAGGACAGCACAACAATAAGTGTGCAGGGAATGTAGGTCTGAATAGTGAAATAACCCATTCTCCTACTCAGGTTAAAGTAAACAGACATGACTACATAGTCTCCTGTAAAATAAAAACATATCGAGATAGGACAATATGTTTAAAAACAGGTCATAGAATTTCTAGGTGCTACTTAGGGCTTTCCTATTCTTTGTCTGAAGTTATGTAAGTCATACATGTAACTTCAATTTCAGATTGCAAAGGTAATCTTCCTTGCGTACATAGCACAGCAGGCTTCTTCCTTACCATGTCACTCATCATAACGTGGAGATGCCTGCATGGTCCTCTTGCAGCAACTGACTGACTGATGGTGGTCTGGCACACCTCCAGTCACCACCCCGTCCCTGTTAGCATACTCTCAGCTCTGCTCTCAAATAATGCATGCTTTCAGATGTACTTTCTAAATTATTCAAGTCTCAACTATTTTTCAGGGCAAGGTTGTCTCAGTAATTAATTTTCAATTAGCCTGCAGATCTTCTTGTATTATCTCCTCTAAGAGGATTGGAACCCATGTTTACCCAAAATGTACCCAAAAAAAGACTAGGCTATGTATTACTCTGGTATGCATACAACATAATTTGCATTCAAACATTCAATAGTTTTGTGATTCTATTCTCAGTTTCTTTTTCCCTGTAAAACTATTAAATAAGTTACATCTGGATTCAGGAATAAAGCAATGCTTCAGGGTTTTTATGTATTTCTTCTAAACTAAAAAACAGACAAGCAAAAAACAACAACAACAACAACAACAACAAAAAAAACAACTCTTAGATCTCATCTTTTCTTCAGATTACAGCACTCCTGGGAAATCTTCATTGCAAAAGAATTGCAAAACCCCAGGCTGCAAAAAAAAACTTCATTGCAATTCTGCGAAAAACAGTCCAGAGAGAAGTCTTGAAGTGAAACAGAATAGGATTTGCAAATCCAGAATAAGATACTTTTCCACAGATATCAAAGAGACTCTGTGGGTAATGTGTATTCTGCTTAGATCAGTACCATTACTTAACAGTGAGTTTTCTGTTTTCAGGCATAATTAAAATTTTAATTTCCCCAGAATAATCCCTTTAAATCTAGTCACAGAAGAAACTTCAGAGATTGTTTTCAGCTCGTGCTTTTTTTTTTTTTTTTTTTTCCCCAGAGTGAATGTCCCTGTCCCAGGGATTAACTGGTTTATAATTTGTCATTATTATAAGAAAATCAGAAACTTAAACAAGAAAATGGTGTATGTGTGATTTACAAGGCAGTCTGGTTGAATATAAGAAACCAGCTTTAACAATTAGGTGTTGCCTGATTATCCCCTTAATTCACAGATAATCTTGTGTTTGTCCTTCATGTACAATAAGCTTCAGCCATAAAACCAAAGCCAGACTCATTCTTCATCTCTGTAGATCATCTGTTAATTTCATAGAAAGTGAATATTTCATCAATTTGGGGAATTAAATTTTATTCATTCACCTTCATTTATGCAATTTTAATAATTGGTATTTCAAATTTGTATGGTATTATTTCTTCCAGGTATTTTATGGTAGAGAAAACTTAAAGCAGTAGTTGTATTACTTCAAAGCAAAGTTGAAAAAAAAAGGCTGTTTTCATGTGCAGTGTTGTTATATTACATTAATGAGACAAAGAAGTACCAGAAGAAAAATGTGAAATATAAACCCAAATATATATGAGAATGTAAAAAGTTACAAAAGATAAGATCAGCATTGAAATAAAATTTGGCTGCTTTCTCTCTGCTTTTACTTCTTTTTCTCAAGTTGTAAATGCTATAGACCATCTTGTGGAGTAGCTGAGCAGATATATTGGATCCTAGCTAACTACTTCTTTCCTATATTTTGTCCAGTTTTTTTTTGTCTTGTACTTGGACAGGTCTTTTTGTTGATTTTACCACTCTTGTAGGATCTTTTGCTCAAAAGAATAGAAAATATCAGGATCTATTACAGAAGCCAAAGCTGTCATGTTAGAGCCACATCCAAAACTCAGCTGAAACCTGTGCTGAAAAATTCAGCAGATAAATGCAGCTAACATAGACCAGGGTGTTCTGCCAAGGCTTATGTAGAGCCTCCGTGTTCAGTAACACTGTATGCAACTCCAGTCAAATGCTGCTGTGAATAACATACAAATACGCGTATGTATACAGAGAGAGAGAGTAGCTTCAGTCCTTCCATTTTATAGACCATTTTCACAAACTGTTTTACCGTGTTTTCTCTAGAAAACCTTATGCAGATTATCTTGGATCCATGGAGATTTTTTTTTGCATTTTTCCCTTAATAAAAGTAGTGTTTTTGCATAGTTAAGTTATCACAGTTATATTTTACAACTTTTTATATATTATTTAAAATATATATATATATATATCAAAATATAACAAGAACTTTAAAATATTAACTAACTTGTAAAGGCCTTGGTCCATTCTGCAGCAGTGAGACAATACTTTGAATTCTCTATTAGGTCAATGACATGCTTCCAATCCCTAATATTCTGTGATTCTGTGAGGACAATCTGTTTACACAGAGCAACAGCAGTATCCTGACAGAGCATTTGCTACTCAGATTGGAGACAGTCCAGGTGGAAGTGTTTTGCACATAAATGAACACAATTCCCACTGCTTTTTTATTTTTACTTTTTGTTTGTTTGGTTTTTAAACACTGGACTTCTTAACCAATTATGTTTAAAAATAGTATATCTCTATTAATATGTTCCAAAAGTTAAAAGTAATGCAATTGTTCTAGATTTTGTTCATTTCTCACTAATGTCATCGCAGTTACTTTTATGGAAGGTCTTTGTTTCCTAATGGATGCAAATATAAAACAAACAACAATAAGTACCCACCACCACAAAAAAACAAACAAACAAACAAAAGCAAACAAACAAACAAACAAAAACATCATCAAACCACTTCAGAATGATATCCACAGGAAATGTTTTTTATCAGCTCCTGGAAATTGCAGAGAAAGCCCACAGAATTATTCTTACAGACCTTATTTCTTATACCTTGTAGAATCTGGAACATTTTACTGAAAACTCAAGGAATCAAAAGAGTTCGTAAGTACTCTAATAGGCTTTAATATGTCTATGAATGGAGAAGTAAAATCAAAGGAACTCAGAACCTCAGTGTCCAGTATAACTTGCCAGGCAGTGTGGAGGTGACCAGTCTGAAGAAGCATTTAAGGATATGTAAATTCTTTTAAATTAAGTCTTGCTTTTTAATCTGAAAGCCTGCTGGAGCTGCAAACATTGTGTTGTGGAGTAAATTCTGATATTTCAGAGAATCTTACTAAAGAAAGGAATAATGTTAATACCACAGAGGAATTTTATTTATTCCTTTCCTTGCTTGGTTAGGATTTTGGGAAGTTGGATGTGCTGATGATTTTTCTCAATAATGAGCATGTGACAGGAAATGCCATGATGAGGCAATGCAATAATTCTTTAATGTACTGAATATCTCTTCTAGCCTTTAACTAATATTAAACTAATTGTAAATAAAGCAATAAGGAATACAGGAGTAAGTGGTGGGATGCTCCAGAGAATCATGGTGCTAGGTGTTGCCTAGTTTATACAGGTGATGTAATGGTATAACAGCAGGCCTTCTAGATGCTACACGGTTTTGAATAAGACAATTATTCTGGCAATAATAAAATATTTAACACTATAGAAGCACACAAATTAATTCAAGACCAAAGACATGCAGTTTATCACCTAATACCAGTTGTCATAGAACACACGGTAAAGTGTATTGAGTCCTCTGTGGAACATGGACTTGGCAGTACATTGCTTTAATCCCACTTGTCATGAGATAAAACCATTATCTCTTATAATGGAATCTTTCCCCAGCCCTGTTTTTATCCACCTTTTTTCTTTTCTGACTTTATTCATGGTCTTCTCTGCTCTTCACCTCCGACCAGTTTAAATGCTTGTTGTTATTTTCAGGTTATCTCTGTGCCTGAGGTCATTTTCACTCCTGGTGTGGTGCCTACATGAAGCTGTCAAGCTAAGACTCAATTTTAGTCAAAAATAACCAGAGTTGATACTTAGCACAGTATTTGCCACTAGCCCTCATTTGGTAAATTGATATATTTTTTTCATTATTACTTCATCCTCTTTCCCTGAGCTGTAGCTCTTGTTTATGCGTTGTTTTTTTTTTGTTTGTTTGTTTTGTTTTGTTTTGTTTTGTTTTTTCCACAGCAAGGGAGGTTCTCAGACTGTCAGATTGCTATTTGGAGGACTTATAAACTTTTGGACTTCTCTAGAAATGACTGATAATGCAACCTGACTGTATCTTGGTAACACAGCATAACCAAGATAACCAAGTACTCAAGTACTTAACATTTGGCACCATAATTAGAAAATTTTGGATTTAGATTTAGCCTTTCACTAGAGATCTTATCATCCTGCCCATTTCATGATGTATAGGCATCATTTTATAGGTCTAGAAAATAGCTAGTTTTTTGTTTGTTTTTTTGTTTTTGAGAAATACTCTATTGCCCTTGGAAAAAATAATCTTATGTTGAAGAGCATAACAAGTCATCCTTCATATATTTAGACATAGTTCCCCTACTCTGTACATGAATATGCATATATCCTCTATTCGTCTGTGTGAGTATATATATATAGATAGACATAGTCTGAAGGTATGATAATCAGTTGAGCAATTTCTTCAGTAACTTGTATTTGAATTTTTAAACCAGAATGCAGTCCCTTGGGAAGATGCTATTCAGATCATACTTATATGCATGTATAAATACTCATCAGATTTTCTACTAAATACATATTCCTGCTGATTATGTTCAGATCAGGAGATGCAGGGCAGGATTCTGACTTGAGGCACAGCCTCCTCATGCTGCTGTTCTGAATGGGAAGCTGAAGATTTCTCTTGGCAATAATCCTTGTTACATGTAGAGAAAGTGCATGGACCTTAAATCATATCTAGAGCAGGATATGGTTTGAAAGGGAGATGCATAACATTAGTATCCAGTGATTACGACATTAGTAAGCCCTTAAAAAAGGTTGTATTTCAAAGGGCCTTGTGCCATTCTAATTTATTTCTAATTTATGCAGTCTCAAAGCAGTCTGAGAACTTTAAGCTCTTCCATATACTTGTGCGATACAGTAATTTGAATACTTGATTCAGGCTCTGTTAGACATTAGGGGAAGTGAATTCATGATTTGAGGAACCATCTGTGCATATGTCCTGGCCTAAGTCCCAAAGGTTCAATAGAAGGGATTAGTCGTGCCAGGAAGCGTAGCTGGGGGGGTGTACGCTGCACTTGGCTGATTTAATCAGCACAGTGGGTGTGATCCTTCACTGCATCCTGGTTGTGGAATTGCTTACACCTGCGCAAAGCAAATGGGAAATTATACCTATTAGTACTCTCTTTATGCCTGTTTAAGTGACTGTGCAAAGTGTGAGGTACTGGGGAAACAACTCTCTAATTTGTGCTCACAAGTGATTTGGAAGCTAGTACAAATGGTAGAGAAGAGAACAGCTTTCTAATATCCCAGGAAATTGGTGCCTTAATTATAGTTCAGGTAGCAACACTTACAGCCCAGATCATCTCACCCTTACTATTATAAGATTCTGTTTTCTCTTGTTTAAAACACCACTAGTTTTATATTATACAAAAAAAAAATGCAGAAAAGCTTCAGAAGTTTTATATGTGTCAGTTCATTCTCATAGTCAGTTTTGGAGTGGAAAAAATTGAATTTCATATCTGTTAAACACATGGAGTTTGTAACAGAGAAATTCAATTAGGCAAAGTGCTGGGCTTTTATATGTTGGCATTTCTGTGAAAATGCTTCATGGCTAAGTTAACAGTTTGGAAAACAACAAATGTGTTCACAGACATAGGAAGTTCTTTGAGAAGTTATAACACTTAGTTTTGTCTAGCCCCATGCTACCTCTGTTTCATACCAGGCTACATGCTACCTTGAAGAGCACAACAAAAAAAGATGCATGCTCACACAATGAAGTGTCTCTTTCCTTCTTAAACCTTATTTGTTCCTTTAGACAGTCTAATACCTGAAATCTCCAGAAATTCTCTGAGTGCTGAAAGCATATAGAGCATGAGGTCCTTGCCTCATGCTGAATCTGCAGTAGAAGAGCTCTTCTCCCACAAAAACTGGAGGTATTCTATCCCAGGGTCTGAAAATGAGTTTCCTGGAGTATTTGACTACATTGAATATTTTTGCCTGCATATAATTTTATGAAAATATAACTGTGTTTTAGTAATTCTAATAATACTTGTAATTTAGCACATTTCATCCTTGCTTGAAATGTAAAAATCTGCGGAGAAAAAATGCTACCAAGTATAATGTCTCTTAAAAATTTGAACTCTTCCTCTTCTAGGTGCATTTTGAAACCATTTTTTTTTTTTAATAAAAAAAAGACAGAAAAGGCAGTGGTATTATGAGCCAAAATTTCTCATAATTTTTCATATAGACCATAATTTGTTCTTTAAGGTCTGATCAAATTACTGGCAACTGGGACTTAACATAAGTCACTGTTTATGTAGTAAGTAACAGGCACAATTTTGTTTGTGCAGCCAATAGCAGCCACATGGTGCATACAGACCCAGACTTCTACCAGCTGTCCAGATTCCTTTTTTTTTTTTTTTCTCTTATTAATTTAAATAGAAACCAAATAGAAAAGAGCAAGAACCTGTAAAAAAAAAAAAAAATTGTTTGGGAAACCATATGAAAATATAGATAGAAATGCAACCTTTTCTCAGTTAACTTATATAAATAAGTACATAAATACATGACTTGTTATATATGGAAAACCCTTTTTAGTTCATCTTTCTGGATGGACTGTATATAGGAAAAATGCAAACAAAAAAAATCGTGCCACAGGAGGGCACTGTCACCTCAGAATGGAAATGAGCAACGATTGTAAGTCTGCCAGTGGAAAACTGAATCTTAAAATTTTCTGATTATTCCTCTTATTGATTTATGTGGCCACTCGAATGGCCTGACTTCTATGGCTATATTAATACGGGAGCACTTACAAGAATATAACTAATTCTTGTATGATAGAAATATTAGCTAAGTAATATCACCTTTGTGCTACACATAATGAGTTTAAACTGCATAAATTGTTAATGAAGAACAACCATGGCAGCAGAATTTATTTTGTTTTGCTCATAAATAACTAATAGAAACATCACTGTTCTCTCTCTCTCTCTCTGTTAACATGGTCAAAGGTCTCATTTTCTGTTTGGTGGAGCTAACAGCTAACACTGTTTTTGTTTGATTTTGTTTGTTTAAGAAAGAACAGATAAAACATAGTTTAATGGAAAATACATGTTTTCTTGTTTATAGTCATGGTACATGGAAATATCATTTAAAAAGTAACAGTTCTATATATACCTCCTTTAAGCTAGGAGCTGTAGTTATAAACTTGTTGCCAGCAGCCTTCCAGGTAAGACCAATCTCAGTAAAAAAAAAAAAAAAAAAAAAAAAAAAAAACAAGGAGGGAAGGTCACTCATATTGTATTTGAAAGATCAATATTCAAACCCATGACAGACTGTGGGCTGTACAGAGCTCTAATCTTGGATGAAAAATCATGTAAATAGTTTAAGATTGGTGTACGCATTCTGATGCAAATTCACTGGGCTTTTGTCCTCATCTCCTTTCTTGCCTCCACAGAGCCTGTGTTTGGAATACTTTCTGGCATTTTTGTTTTGGTTGAGGGTAGCAAGTCAGCCTGAAACTGCAGTTCAATTATACGTCTTGCACTGTTACTGTGATATAAGGAAAACATAATATTCCTTTCTGAATACATAATTTTCTATGAGTATTCAGATTTAACCTACACAAATGACTCTCTTGTATAACATCTAAAATGATACATTTTGATGGTTTTTTTTTTTTCTTTCAACTGGATCAGGATGTTCTAAGGTCTGCCTAGTTCAGTACTAATGAAATAGAACTTCTAAAATTGGTCATTTGTCACATGAGGAGATGCTGACATTAGTTTCTCCTTGAGGTATGTTTTTACATATGTCATAGTAAAATCATTTGGTCAAAGTCTTTGATCACAGTGTCGCATAAGTGAATTTTCATTAAGATAAGACACATTTAATCACAGTGCTGACTGTAAGCTGATATTTATAAGTTTTATCAGTGTCCACAGCCAGAAAGAAGAGACTCTGGGGAAAAGGCACAATCAGATACTGTACCCTAGATACCTGACCATAACACCTTCTCATTATCTCATCCTTTGCCAGGTACCTTTTTCATTGTTACTTTAATTCAGTTTTTGTCCTTTCATTGACTCATTTTTGGACTGCATAAATGCATACGCTTCAGAAAATAATTAAGTCTCTTTTCAAAACTTTCTCTTTCCCTCTGAGGTTTAATAGTGAAATGCCAGTATTGTGTCATAGGAAGTCATGATGTGAAATAAAATACAGTGAATATTTAGCCTTTGGGGCAAAGAAAGAAAGAAAGAAAATCTGTCATGGCATTGTGTCTATTTGCTTGCAGTAGTCTTGAACTCAGAAGCAGTCTCATTCTCTACCTGACTGCTGGTGCTTGCTCTGCCTGGGTGTTATGTAAAGGACAAGGCAATTCATGGTCATCACTGATCCAACACGGCAGCTGTACTAAGTGACTTCCATCCCAATTCTAAATATCCATTTCTAAGCTACGATTATAGCTTGATTATGTAATGGGGTAAAACAACATTAAGACTTTCACAAAGCTTGTACTGTAGTCCATTTATATAAGATTATCTCTGGGATTCAGATAGCTGCAAGCCTGGTTTTCAATTTATATTCCAAAGGATAGATCCTAACTACATTGAACAGTAGGATGGAGGACAGGAGATCTACTTTTTTTTCTCTGTTTTTAAAGAGTAACTTGTATGTCTGTGAATGCATCTGACATCAAACACCTTGATTTCCTCTAGGACCAGGGGGAAAGGGAGCTGAAATTAGTTTGCATTTGTGCGAAATGGCAACCCCAGCTGATGAAACTCCTGTAAAATGAGATGAATCATTATAGCTATCAAAGCAAATGAAATTTCTTTGTGTATGACATGACTTTCTGCCCAGTAGTTCTGATTTTTTTTTGGTCCTTGGCCACTCATTCCACTTGAAGTGCTGTTTTCTCAGTTTATTTGACAGAATGTGTTCCACTTCTCATTAGTTTCTAATTATAGGAGGAAAGAATGTAATGATGCTAGACAGTAATTAAAATCTTTTATTGTTGTTCCTACCTTCCCTTTGAATTCACAGAGATAAGCCTCACCCTAAGATATTTTTATAGCTGAAAAATATCAATATGTGGAAATGTCTTGAGGGACTGAAGGTAAACTTAAGTGTATATGTTTCTAAGGCTCTCTCTGTGAATAGTTCAAATCTGAAAGAAAAATGAACTAAGCCTATTTTTATTTTTTTTCCTAGTTGACGTAATTACAAAAAAACGATCCTTTTTGTTTGTCTTTGAAGACAGCTAAACTACTACACTGACATTATCAAACACAGGAAGATTTTTAGTGTGCAGGATTAGTGTTTAGATGTGGCAGCAGCATGATGTAATAGGTTGCAGCTGCTGTGAAGGAGACATTATGCTCCAGTGTGTAAATAATCTGCAAATTAAAGAACTTTCTGCTCCTTTTCCTGCTCCCTTCTTCCCTAGGAAGCATCATCCCAGCAACCCATCTCTCAGCAGTTAGAAGTAGTTAGGTTTCTAAATAACTTATTTGATTTATTGTGGTACAAAACAGGATCAGATAGATGAGGAAATGTGAGGCTCACAGAAATCTCAGGGAAAATGAAAAAGCAAAGAGCGAGAATTTCCAGGTACCACAACCAGTTGGGATTCTGTTCTGTGCTGGCATCCTGTGTCCCTGGATCTTTTGAATGTCTGTTTTTTTTCTGAACAGCCAAGTAAAGGCTGTCCCCTTCAAAAAAACAAAACCAATAATAGAGGAGATATCTAGTTTGTTTCCATTCTTCTACGCATGAAGTACACCACAGACCTGGTATTCAGATCAGTCACACTATCAGGATTATGAAACTGCTTGAAATAAGAATTGTCAAAGTTATGTACATTTAATGTTAAAAGTTTCAGCAGTTTTTATCAAGGAAAAAAGTACAGGATGCTTTTTTGTTGTTGTTGTTGTTTTTTAACATTGGTGGTAATGCACAATATATACTCTGCCATGGGTCTATATTGGGACTTTCTAGACAACTGTGTGAAGGATTTGTGTGAAAATGGAGTGTGGGAAACTCCAGTGATGATAAGAATCATGTCAGATGTTTAAAAAAAAAAAAAGTAGAAATGAAGTTCAAGAAAATGGAGCTTTGATGCCTAGATTATTTAGGCTTTAACAATTGCTAACATTAAGTACCTGTGAGAACAAAGTTAGAAGTGAATGGTCAGTCAAGAGAGACAGAGAGATTCCAAAGGGAGTCAGATCTTAGGTGAGCTAATTCCTGTCATAGTGACGTCTCAGCTCAGCTGACGTTAGACTTTGGAGATCTGTTGTGGTCAAAGGATGAATCTATGGACAGAACCACTCCAGTTTCAACAGAAAGACCTACGTGCCATCATGCCACTTATGTGCCTACTGCAGACTTCCTGAAAGTCTTTTAGAAGTGGTTGAAAATTAGATATAATACATTCAATGAACTCCACAATAGAAGAAGAAAAATGATTTATTATGTCTAGTCTAAATAACATACTTACAGATGAGTTAGCAAACTCCCTGAAATTATCAGTATTTCACAAGCTTTGTGCATGTCCTGGTTGCTGAAGTGACTGCACAGGACTAATGCAGCTCATATAACAACGCTGCTTGGATTTGCTTTTACATCTTTCTAAATTGTCTTGTGGGGCAAAGGTCATCGTGGAATTCCTCTGAAGGCCTTTTGTTCTGAGAGAATACAAGAGGAATTTGAGGATACTGTACATTTAATCTTTGGTCTTAATGTTTCCAGTTATTTTCAGAGCCAAGAGACAGTATTACATAACCCGAGGCTGCAATAAAACTTGATGTTTTCTTCTACTTCCTCTCCAGAGGAGAAAAGGCATGACTGCATGGAGGCAAAGTTCAGCAGGAAAGCTATGGTTTTCACAGATTCGTTCTGTCTTAACCCCCCCTCAGTGAAAGAAATATTTATAAAAGAAAGTGCCACTTGAAAACCAGCATCCTGCTTCCACTGAATGCACAGGCAGATCACTAGAAAGACAGTACGATAAACAAAGAGCCCAAGGGATGCTGGGAGGAAAACAACATGCTTTACTGCTCAACTTTCAGCACTGTATTTATTTTAGGATCTTAATTTCATTTATTTTTGGCTTTCTTTAAATATTTTAGAAGGTTCCATCAGCACATATTTAGTTTTAACCCCCCAGGAAACAACTCTACGTAACCAAGAAAAGACTAAAATTCACCCGGGTGTGAGATACCGCAAGGCACAACATCAAGGAGCAAAAGTAGCCCAGATCAAAAGCAACTTTCTTCAGAGCTCAGTGTGATCAGCTACCAAATGTCAGGGGCTTCAGAGAGCTAGGGTAGCTCAGTAATAAAAGACTTTGAGCACAAGAAGCCAACACCGATACATATTAGAAAATAAATTGTCTTATTGAAAGACAACATAGCCCAAAAATATCTCAAGGAAGCAGGGTGGATTATTGGTTAGGACACTGAAGCATTAGGCAAGATATCTTAGGTCTAGTCTCAAGTCTTTCCATGAACAGCTGTAGGGCTGTAGGACAACTATTTATCTTCTCCCAGCTCATCTTTCCTGTCAAGGAGGTTTTGGAACATTTGTGCACTATGTACTTCAACATCTGACAGATTCTGCTCTGAACTTAAGTGAAAATATTTAATGGGAGTGGCTGAGGGAGAAAAATTATTATTTGATGTCATTGCATGATATATTATTTATATTTTTTGTCTATTTATGCCTATTATGTGATAATTTTTCTGTGCTTTTATACCCCAAATAAATTATTAATATATATATATATACATATTATTCTTGTCTTTCTGGTGACAATAAAGGTATCGGTATGCATAGGGTCATGCAAAGACACAAAATGAAATAAAATCAGAAATTCTGGCATTTAAAATACAAGCCAGTCAATTAATATTATTAGGATAGGTCTGATACTTTCTTCATTTCCCCGTTTGTTTTTTTTTTTTTATCATAGAAAGAAAAAATCAAACTTTTCAGTTTTGCCATGTTCATTTCAGAGCTGCCAAAAAGATCAAGTTGAAATGTTTTAAAAAAGGTATTTGTACAACATGAAAGCAAGGTAGCATCTACAGATGATAATGAAAATTCATGTAACAGAATTTTGGAAAAGAATATAGACCCTCATATACTAGTTCTTGCAAGAAATAAGAATATTAAAGATGATGCATGATAATTAAATTATTGCATTGTCATCTAGGACTCAATCCCTGAACCTTGTCTTGCCCATATTCAAGGTCTGAGTAACCACTAAATAATGTGACATCTGCAATGACTATGGTAATTCTGAACTTCCTGAAATTTCTGATTCTTACGCAGTACTCCTATAGGTGAATGGTAACCAAATCATACATTTGGAGGTTAATTAAAATTTAAGTAATTAAAATTTTGTATTAGAATTTCTCACTTTAAACTTCTATTTTTTTCCTCTGTTGAATATTGACATAATATATATATGTATATAGCAAAAAGATAACTATATTGCTTACAAACGTGTGGTTTTATCTTAGAGATTCAATGTTGAAAAACTTGCAGCGTTCTGCATGTAGTCCTCTCCATCAGCTTCCACTTCTACTTGTTGGCATATTAAATTCCTCAGTAACTGTTATTTACCCTCATATTCCAATAAAGGCAGGAAGAGAGGATGTTCACAGACCTTGTTATACTGTGTTCTAATGCTAACTTATTGTTGAAGATTTTCTAGTATGAGTGTGTAGGAATTCCAGTGCATATCTTAGTATTCATTTGCTTTAACAAGAAGTAGCTGAATCTGTTTCCTTGTTATATAAAAACAAAACAAAAACAAAACCAACCAAACAAACAAAAACAAAACAAAACAAACAAAAAAAAAAAAAAAAAGAAAAGTAAATTGTCAATCCTAGCATAGGCTTTTTAGCATTAGCCACGTATGAACAGTATGCTTTATGCAGACTGATCATCAGCAGAAAGTTAGCCCAAGCTCCCCCTGTTCAAAGGTTTGTCCAGTTTATCCTGGGCATGCCTGTGTATGTAAGGGGAATGGAAGAAGTGAGAATGAGTTTGTGGGTTTTGGTAGCTAGTTTTGAAATCAACTCATCAATGTTTTAAGAATTATAATAATGGTGTGCTATGGTATAATATTGCTCTTACTGCCCATATGCAGTAGTGTATGGTCTATTTGCATTCCAGGAAAGCAAACTTTGAGCTCTTACTGCTTATGCTGCATGACATCTTTCTCAGTCTGCAGCCAAATGTGATTATTGTCAGGGTTCCCAGTATTGGTACTACTCACTTGTGGGCTAGGTAATTTTTCTTTCATGTTTCTTTCCAGTGCCACGTTATTGTCTGTGAAAAGAATTACTATATTTTTGAGACGTGGACACTGGTAGAATGACCCTCAGAAACAGGTGACTGTAAGAAACACATTTCTTAGACTGTCCAGTACAAGGAAGCTTCCCAGCTATGTGTACAACCTACAGAGCTACTTCAGTTTTGAGTCACTCCCTCAGTGATGGTAGTGATAGGTTCCATATAGATTATTTTTGAGTCTTTTTTAAAGTCGCACAGAAGTGTATTTGGCTTTCTTCCTCCAAGGAAGCTAAGTTACATTTAACTCTTACAAGTAAATTGAGTTTGGTTGCATTTAACTTGTACAAATAAAATTAGAAATTAAAATTGGCCAATGGTTAGTCTATACTCTGAGAGTGGTCATTCTGAAGAGAATATATAATATATGCCAATATAGGCATATCTGCATATATGTATTTCAGCTTGCTTCAGAGCTCCCATCCAGAATATGGCTCATAAGACTTCATAACAAAGTAAACACTGGATTGGTTAGAGAGCACCTTCTGACTGAGAGAACAGGTGAGACTTGAAAGAAATCCATTACCTAAGCTGAAGCATAGGAATCATGAAAAATATGCTTCCTTTGGCTACTACAGAGATATACATTGCTCGGAAAATCAATACATTCTTCTTTATCTTGCATGGTCTGGGAATGGGAAAATGGGAATAATAGCGCACTCTGTCTCAGGGAATATAGACCTGTTGCCTATCTACTTTCTGAGTACATGCTGTCTCACACAAGTAGGTTCTCTCCCACAAGCTGTAATTTTGTGCATCCTTATATGCAAATGTGCTATACTGGGGCAGGTTACTCCCCCTAATGTACATGTTTCAGGAAGGTATGCAACTGTCTCAAAATATTTGGTGACTACTTGGATTTAGAACTCTAGACTTATTAAGTTCTGTTCATTACAAATTAGAAAATATTGTTTATTTCTGTTATATCCTTGATTTCTTAAAATCCTACTCAGATTCACAATGATTTTTATGAGAAGAATATGGATCTTTATTTAGGTTTACTTGTTAGGTTATTTAGGTTTACTTGTTGTTTGAGAGTAACTTTTTTATTGTGAACTTTTTGTAAACATCTTAACTTCCTTATAGCATCACTTAGAGCATCCAAGTAAACCATTTACCCCTGAAAACCATTTTTTCCAGTGAGAAATGCGGAAGAATTTGAGATGTTTTATTTCATATTCTTAAGTATATAAATCCATTATATTGCTGCAAGAGATTACTCCAAGTAATTTGGCTATTTGTTACTTCA
Organism: Anas acuta; assembly: GCF_963932015.1. NCBI lineage: Eukaryota > Metazoa > Chordata > Aves > Anseriformes > Anatidae > Anas > Anas acuta. The sequence goes on from NC_088992.1 coordinate 18,630,268, forward strand.
GAGTTATATAACTATTAAAATAAGACATTCTGAATTGCATTTTTTATAACTACTTAGAACAATTCTTAAGTAAAAATATCACAAATACCCTTGTGTTCCTATTTGAGACAATCCTCTAGAAAATGCGATTGGGGACTAATGTTTGAGAGGTAAACAGAAGCATTGTCATTCTCCTGCTATCAATTTGCCTGAGCACAATGCCTGTTCTGCAAGCAGATTCCAAATTGTTTCTAGTTTCTTGAGTGTTTTGTCTCACAGAAACTGAGTGCAAACCTTCAGCAATGTGGAAATTAATCTTGTTCACAATCACAGCTAATGTCACAGCAGAAACATACACTGACAAAATGAGGTGTTGCAAATTAGTCCAAGGTGTGATTGGTGGGGACATGGAATAGAAACAACTAGCTCTAACAGAACAGTTATTTATATGCTAAGAAAGGCTATGGCAAATGTGTTTGGGTGTATTTTTAACTTATTGAGCTTTTTAGGGGGAAATTATTGGCATTAAGCAGAAAGCAAAATCTTTGGAGGAAAAAAAAAAAAACACAAAAAAACAAACAAACAAAAAAAAACCCTGTCAAACCCAGAATCTCTCCAGCTATCAGAACGAAAAAAAAAAAAAAAAAAAAAAGTATTTTAAAATCAGAGAAAAAGAAATGAAGGCACTGAAGCAGAAGGAACTAGGTTATGGTTAAAATAGTAAATAAGTGTAGAGTTTTAAAAAGTTAGTGTTAGAGATAGAGACAAACTATGAAAAAAGGGAAATGGTAAGATGATCTAAAATTACCCTTAATACCAAGTGCAAGAGTAAGGCCATAGATCTGCATGCAACAGGCCTGAAGAGAATAGGGATGAAGAGAATGTTTAGTTTGAAGATCATGCCTCAGAAAAAATAGCTATGAAACATGAATAATTTATAACTAGTATTGCCATTTGAAGTCAAACAGATCAAGCTTAGAATGTAAAAAAATAAAAATAAAAAAATCTTTAGAGACTACAGATACCATCTTGAAATTTCAGTTACCAGCTTTGCAGGAATAAAGGCAGAGCTTCTAGGTGTGTGTAATCACCCTAGTCCAAATCCTACAAGGTATTTAAATGACTCACCCTTTTCAAGAGGAAACCTTTGAGGATCCATTTATTTCTCAAATAGATATATTCAGGATAGTGTTCACAGCTACTACAAAACAGGTTCCTCTGGGATTCCATTCCACATCACAGTGTGAATACCATTATGTTGTATGTTTTCAGGCCATGAAGTGCAACCTCTTAATCTTTTTCAAAAATGTGGGGTTATAACACTGTGAATCCCATGAGTTATGTCTTTTTCAAACGTTGAAAGAGGGAAGTTTTAAAATGTTATGTCCCGCAAAGCTTTAAAAAATGACCTGGCAATATTGGATCTAAAACACTGTGTGGCATACAAAGAACGATGCATTTGGAGTGCCCCAGGACTGAGGTGTGGGAACTAGGGACTGAGAGTTGTCCTGTAGCCTGGACCATACCCTATGCATAAGTGATGAAGGTGCTGGAAACTAGCTTTCTGTAAGGTCTCCTAGACTGGTTTTTAGAGGAACAGAAAGAGCAGTCAGGCATTGGAATGGGTTGCCCAGTGAAGTGATGGCATCATCGCCCCTGGGGGTGTTCAAGGAAAGGTTGGACCTGGTGCTTAGGGACATGGTTTAATGGGTGATTTTGGTGGTAGGGTGATGGTTGGATGATCTTGAAGGTCTTTTCCAACCTTAATGATTCTATGATTCTATTCTATGATTCTATAAACATCTGCTGTGTTTGTAGCTCCATACAAACAAAGCAACGGCCGTGACAGGAGCTAGGCACCAAAAAAAATTAATATGGCCAAAATAACTACCTAATGGTTTTTGCATTTATCTTTCTATGAAGGCTGCTATCATAAAAGATAAAGAGTTGAGATGTGAGGCTGGATGCAGAATTGATACACTGGTTGTTGATATCTCTCATTATAGAGATTCTCCATGAGGCAAAGTTGATCATCAAATTACTTCAGATGCCTCAGATTCCACAAGAACAAAATAATGCAATTGCAAACAGTAACTCCTTACACTCAAGAAAATATTTGTTTTGAAAAGAGTTTGTTTCCTGGAAAGTGGGGCTGGCAGTGGTGGGGGACTGGAAATGGAAATGCCACCTAGTTTATCTCGAGAAGCTAACGTTCCCACCCGGCAAATACAGCACTTCTCTTCCCCAGTGCTGTATGCAGCAGTGGGGCTCCCTGTGTGTTCAGCTCTGCCTGCCCCATTCGCCAGCAACTTTGCCATTCATATCTGCATACAGCAGGTGGGAGAGAAAGAATAGCTGGTGCCAACAGAGCATTTAAAATACTTCAGTACAGTGACAATATATATATATACATATTAATGACTAGTTTTACCATGGAAATGACAGCAGTGTTGTTCCCAAACTACAAGTCAAAGGGTTCCCAGCCAGATTAATCTTAAACATTTTATTATTTCTAGTAGTAGTAGTTCAAAAGAAGATGACTGATGGTAGTTTTTGCAACCTGGTATATGAGGTAAGTTCCTTCCTGTTTCTTGATCCTAACATCAATATGTGAATAACTTTTTAGGCAAAGCAAAGTGAATGTTTGAAAATATGAACACAGCTGTAAACTAAGTTCTCAAAGCAGCTCTTGGTGTGGTAAAATTTGTTGTTTAGTTGTATTACCATGAGGTAGCAACACTGATTTTGGACTCCAATTTTACTATAAGAGAATTTATATCAAGAAGAAACAAAGCTTGTATCCCCCAAGTTTATTTTCCCAAGAATTACAGACCTGCCATATTAAAAATTATTAGCCCTCATTGCCCTTTTCTAAAAGGCTAATACTTCATTTCAATTTATTTTTATAGAGTGTCTTTTAAGTTTTGTGCTTGGGTGGTACCTGTGACACTCCATTCAGATAGGAAAATTAATTATTATCCTATATTTATCTTTGTTTTTGGCTAGTGAAGTTGGAATTTATTTGCCTTACTTAGTGAAGTGTAGACTCTCTACATGAAAAATCTTTAGCTTGTGCTGAATTTCCTCCTCTTAAGAGGTGCTAGAGTCAAATATTATTTTGAGAACTTTTGCTATGCATTATTTTTGTTCCCCCCTCAGGTGTACTAGAGGATCTTCATACACTTGTTCAGTGACTATTAGAAAATTACTATTTCTTTAATTCACACACCAAAGACAAATTGTTTATCTGAACTATACATAAGATGATTTCCATTTAAAAATATTAGGCTGAAAACTCGGTTTTCCAAAAGCCTCCCAGTAGTTTCCCGATTTCAGTTTAATTTCTAATGTTCTCATTGCAGTATTTTTGCTCATAGACCTTGAGTCCCATCTGGGGCCTGAAATTGCAATGGCTTGTGAAATTTAATTAAAAATGAAACAAATAACAAGTAGGGCTTTTTTTAGAGCTTCAAATCTGGTACTGATTAAGCTTTTGGTGAAATTTAGAGATGCATATTGCCTTTTATCTTGTTCCTGTAAGAGAAATCAAGGCTATATTATCTCAGAACCTCATTGTTTATAATTCTGAATGCACTGATCAATTGTAACTATCAAGACAGAAGTTGAAAAGTGTCAAAAAGACATGTAGAGGGATCAGAAAGACTGTCTTATAATGCCACAATGCTGTTTTCTGCAGCTGCTCCATACATTTCTCCTGCCAAGAAAGGGTAAGACAAGAATTTGGTCTTGTTAGACTCTAGAGAAACTGAGAGAGCACCTGTGAGGAATGCTTCAGCTGCTTAAAAAGCTTAAATTGGGATTTGCATGTCCATTAGGCAGTAGGGAATTCTGCCATGAGATACTAATCTGCAAGAAATTAGCCTCCTGCTCACAGAACTGTTCATTTTTCCTTTTTAATTCTTCCTAGACAAAATCTCCTATCACACTGTGAAACAAAAATCCATTTTAAACTTTTAAGAAGGTGACCATAAGAAAGAGTAGGGCCAGAAAGAAAAAAAGAAATTGAGATTTTTTTCTTCCCAGTTTATCAGCCTCATCAGCAAAGCATTATTTCCAAGGGGTATGGTTTATCCTGGAGCCACCTACTGAGGAAGGGGTGGACATTAAAGCTGGCAAACTCTGCAGGGGAATGTCTGCTTGTGGTCGCTTTTGTACTGAATTGTTTCAGAACTTAACCTCCAGGAGATGTGGTAACTAAATCATGAGGATACAATGATTCATCCCCCTGCACAGAACAGGCACTACCACCTCAAATGATGCACTGACCAGGCGATCTTAGATCAGCCAGCTGGTAGGAAGCTCAGGGACAGTCTTAGTCATTACCAAGCTCTGAAATAAGGCTACCATGACTGCTGAGACTATGTCCACACAGAAATTGCCCTGTTCTCTGGGGGATGGGAGGTTACCACCATGCCTTTTCTCTCTGGAGCGCTGGTGGGATTTGCTCTCCACATACAACATTCCACAAGTTGACAGAAATTTACTGTTTCTGTATTCCAGTATCCAGCATGTTGATGTTTTCCTTTTGCACTTTTCTTCATACTTATTTTTCTTCTCTGACTTAGTTTTCACTATTTGCTAGTAATACATTCTCCCCGGAAAGTTCTCTGCTTTTCTTATCAACAGGGATGCATGCTGTCTGCGAATTGACAGATATTGCAGATATCCTATACCCATACTTGAAAGACTTTTTTTCTGCATTATTGCTAAACCTACTGCTACTGTTTTCAACAATTCTGAGTTAAAAAAAAAAAAAAAAAGGCAAAAGAAAAATTTTTGCTTTTCTTCAAATTCAATAAATTTTTTTTTGTTTTTTTTTTGTTTGTTTGTTTGTTTGTTTGTTTTTTCCAGAAAGAAAACAAATGGTAACAGTTTTACAAGAACTCATTTCATAGAACAGATCCCTAGATACATAGCTGAAGTGTGACATTGTGTTCTCATAAATTACCCAAGTTATTTATGTTATTTTTTTAAGAAATTCAGTTCCAAGATGTTGGTGTTTTCAGTTACGATTTTTTTTACCTTTTTTTGATGATTTCTAGTAGCAGAACAGTAGTTTGCTGCAGTGATATACAAAAGGGCATTTTAGTAAAATACAAGAATGGTAGGAAGGATGTGGATTTATTTTGTTTTAATGAAAGTTACTAGATAACAGTAGAAAATAATCTAGGAAGTTGTTACTAATTATTTATTGACTATATGTTTTTGTCTTTTGATTACCTAGAGAAGGGACATTAAGAAAGGTCAAATAGTTACTTCTATGTGTAATTTGAATGGGCAAAGTGTAAACTCGTTAGGATTTTCTGAGCACTACAAAGTACAAGACTTTGTTGTTGATGTTTGTTTTTTTTTTTTGATATTTTTTTCTTGACCCATACAGTCACAGAAGATAAGCAACCCTATATGACTGTTACTAATAAAATACAACTCTTTAATTCCTTTTTATGCTCATATTCTCAAGGTTAAAAGAGAAGTGATGAGATTGAACCAACAAGAACACATTATTTGTAATAGTCAATTTTTTTGATCATTCCATCAATTCTTAGAACTATATACAAGAACAAACAGTAATTTGACAACTCGTTTCATGATCATTCCTGATAATTAACACTGAGACACACAAAAGGTTTATGCATAATGTCTTGAAAAATATTTAAGATTTTCCTATGTAGAGCATGATACAAGAAAGAATTATTACATAAATTTTATCCTGCAGCTCTTTGGCTTTAATTATGCAGTCTGAGAAAGTAGCAAAGAGCTTACTTAATAAACTGTATCGCTTGTAGAGATAAGTGTCATATTTATAGCTTCTGTAACGTGCATCAAAATGAGGACAATTATGTCTTGCTTAAAAAAAGGCAATACTGAAGCACACTATTTACAAGTAAGAATTTATTTTAACAATACAAATGAGGGGGTTAATGTTTATTAAACAAAATGATAATGACAAATATACGAACATTACAACCATCCTTAGTGCTATGCTACAATGTTCCTCTGTGAGAATGTGCTGTCAACATTATAAAATTGTTCTATGGAATTGCAGACCACATGTATCTAAAAATATAAGTAGAACACTTACGATCATAAAGTCCTGTGGAGAGTGTTATTTATTTCTACTTACTGCACATTTAACGCCGTGGTTTATTTTCTTTTTGTTTCTCCTCTTTTATTTAACATACCAAATTACAAATTGAAGCTTACTAGTATTGTCTTTAAACTTAGTGGTGTTATATTCGTTTCATTTGCTTTTTAAGTCAGATATTTGGCTGGATTTGAGAATTATTAGCTCCCATTACTGACATCTGACTCTGATAGTCCTGTTTCACTGTCTTGTGTATCCTTCTTCCAATCAGACTTACAACTTTATCTATTCAAATACAGTGATAACCTCCCTCAACAAAACAGCAATTTCGATAAATAGGTTGCTGAAAATGTAATGTAATGCTATGAGATTGAGAAGCTAGAAAGTGCGCTTGCAAACTGAAGGGATTTAGCTGCACAAGAACAGTCTTTGAAGCATATGTTTATTATTTAGGACATGCATGTGCCCCAGGCAAATCCAAACTTTTTTCAAATGAGCTATTCCTACACTCTACAAATTATGAACATTAAACTGTTATCACCTTCAAACATCCTTCCTGAATTTGTTTTTCTTCCCTGAGAGAACAGGAAGGTAATAAGGAAAGTGAGACTAAAGGAAAAAAAAATGAAAGAAATTATCTGAAAATCATTGTACTACAAACATATTTTCTGATCATAAAAAGGGTCTGGAAGTGAAGTACTGGTGAAAAAATCAAGCATCAGTGCTATGCTGACCAATTTACAGGTTACAAAGATTACTTCCTGACTTTATAGCTGAAAGGCTGAAGTGCTTGGGAAACCTCCAATTTATTACAGGATTGCTTAAAGTTTAATTATTCAAATAACACAATAAAATGTTTGTTTAAATCTATAATTGAAACATACCTATTCACTATGAAGAAAACTACTAAAAATGCTTAATAGTAATTTATTGTGATGCTAAAATAATTGTACATATATGTTTTTGACTGCTAAGCTATACAGTGATTTGTTATAATTAGATCTGGCATCAGTTGCAAAGAGTGGCATTACAGTGATTTTCTCTTGAGATATTGCAACAGTTTCTGTGAAAGTTAACCAGTGGATGAGGTATGATGATTTTATTACCAAACAATAATTAAAAAAGAGACCTTGGGTGTTAATATTATTTGTGTCTCAGAGTAATCAGTACCTATGTAAATATATTCACAGATATACTAGTGACATCACAGAAATTTGTGTACTAAGTTGCTTGTAGGAGATGCTTTAAGAACAAGGATTACTCTATTTACTGATTTTGTCATAAAATAAAATAAAATTAATAAAGTTTAAATAACATTAACAAAAAATTGATGTAATATTAGCAAAATAAAAATTAAATAATATTAATAACAAATATTAATAACTACACATTGTTTTTAGTTAATTTACTTTTTCCTAAAATATCAAATTATTTTCTTTCTCTCAAATAAACAAATATTTTTCTTAAATGTACTGTTGTATTATATCCCCTCAATTTTGTTCCTTAGAACAAAATTTCTTGCCTTTAGCATCTGAGCTTTTGCAATTGTCATGCATTTGGTTTAGTGGAAATGCTGATAGGGTTCCTTATTCTCTGGTTCCTTGCATTAATCCTTTTTATCCTTACCTAACCTTTCTAAAGCTCGGTTTACTTTGGAGCAAGCCATGCTTTCAGTATGGCAAATGTTCAGAAAGACAAACTTGCTTTCAGGAAGATAAATGACCCCCAGGAGTCTTTGTTCAATTGGGAAATCAAGAGGTTTCTGGCTCCAACAACCCTTTTCTTCAGGGACAGTCATGATTTCACTTTGCTGGGGTGACTCAATTGACATTACTAAGTCTAGGAAAACCAGGATTAAAAGAGCTGAATTACTGTCACTGGAATGTTAAGAAGGCTTTAAAACATTCTCAAAAGATAAAAAGCATCAAAGACGCTTTCAACTCTATTTATATTATTAGTTGGTGAACTTATATGATTAGCAGGTGAACTTGATTGCCTAAACCTGAAGCTATATAGATACAAGTCTGAAGAAAAAACTCAGATTCTTTCAGTCCATAGGAATTTAAAATATTCTGATTCCATAAGAATAGTCTTTGTTTGTTTTGTTTTTCCACCCATTAAACCTCAAAGATCTAACCTGTCACTGTAACAGCAATAACCAAGCTAAGTCCTGGTGCTCCAGATCCTTTTTTGCATTAACACCCAAGCCCTTCACTCTCAGTTGCTACTTCCATGGCTTGGCAGTTCTCAGTGCTTAACCATCATGCTCTTTCCAAAGGGTCCTACAGCAGCTAACAATTTTAGGAAAATGCATTTCAAATGGGTGCAACTACACTTGTTAAAGACATGGAAAAGTTCCTTTTTACTGTGGTCAAAACTGAACATAGAATAGAAAACAAGGCCAAAACTAGCTCTTAATAATAAGTATTACTTGAATCCAAAAGCTTGCTTGTTGGACATGTCATTTCCATTGAATTCTCTGCTCCCCTGCCTATACTGTTAAGGTGCCATGGGTTGTTTTGCTGTCACAAGGGTGGGTGTGTAGTCATTTCAAAAACTACATATCAGATGATGGAAAAAGTGGTGTTTGAATGGATAAAGGAAGTGGAAAGGCACCTGTTCAGATATTCTCAGGTCTCTAGAGGTGCTACCAAGAGCTGAAGTGGTTGGCATAGGAGAAGAGACATGAATGAAGTTGACTCGAATTCTTCACAGACATCCCAGGAGAGGACTCTGTCCCTCCTGCCCGTGCTCATTGCCCAGTTCCACAGAAAGCTTTCAGCTTGTCCCTGTCTTCTGGTCTGTCTCACAGCTGCGATATGGGGATAAATGGATCTAAGGGGTTGTGAGTTAGCAGTTCAGAAAAGGTGTGCGTGCATAGGTAGGTTTTGGTTGTCTACACAACAGGAAGGAACCAAAAAGCCTGCTTACCAAATGAGCTCATTTATGCAGTCATGTGAATTCATCTATGAATACTCATTTGCCACACAATTAACCAATTTGGATGAAAAAAAGTGGAGAACACAATAGGTATGGGAGAGAGGGACTTGTACTACATCTCTACGTTTTGAAGACATCATCCTGAGAGGTAGACTGTTTTCAGCAATCTTTTCAGCGTAACTTCAGCAAACATTCATTAATTGCTATAGTTTGATGAATGACTGAACAGACATGAGTATCTGGCGTATTTGAGAAATGTTTGTTATTTATATTTCTTATCCTTCATAAGTAATATGCAGGCATAGTTACCTTACCTGTTTTATTCCCTGACAGCAATATTAAACTTGTAAGTCACCACCAAAAATACTCCTCCTCCTCACAGATCATCTGTAAGTATTCATAATGGTGGTACATCAAAGTTAAATAACTGAGTTTATTCTGGATTTGTTTGTTTGTCTTTTTTCAAATAATGATACACTAGGTATGGCACTGTGAAATAGTGGTTCATATGAGTAGTTCTGCATTATTAAAACAAGGGAAAGTTTAAATGTCAAAAGAAAAAAGTAATTTACTCACTGGTGCTCTTTCCAGAGAGGTGACAAGAATATTTATATTAATAATAAAATCTTAACATTTGTGAAGGATATCTTAAGAATATTAAGGATATTAGCTTGAAGCTCTGGGTTTCCTTGGAAGCAGCAAGCATAAAAATAGGCCTTTCTGATTGTTGTGTCTGCCTGCTGCTTTAAATGTTTCACTCTTTTACAGAGAGTGTCAGAGAGCAAAAATGTGAAAGGTAATAATTTCATATAGCTTTTCAAAAAATTAGAATATTGAGATAAATACCCTCCAAAGCCATCAGGAGAACAACAAGGATACACAGGACAAGCTAAGACACTGTGGGCTGAGTTCTCTGACTTACAGCTTACATCATAGTTTTCTCTGCAAATTTAAACAAAGTATGTTTAAATTCCACCAAAATCCAAATGTGGGTATAGGTATCTTGTGCTTATTCACTAGGTCAATATCTTTAGACAGGGAACAGTTTTTGAAAGGCAATGCCACATGCTGTATTCAGCCTGTATTGGGCCCTGGAACAGTGTGTCGGGCTGGCAGAGACTTCTAAGCATGGTGGAAATCCGCCTATGGGCATGTTTTAATGCCAGGCCTATTTCCCAACGGGGGAAATATCTTCAAATTTTTTATGCACTTGTCTCATCATATTTTGACTTAATAAAGAAATATAAGACAAGGTTCCTATTTTTTTCAGAGTGCTATGCGACCTCTGGGGACTGCACGCCTGCCAACAGTTCAATTCATTATAATACAGCATTAAGATAAAATATAAAAGTGTACAAATATGTCCTCTTCCACAAAATAATAGCCTTGACCACATTTTCCTGATAAAGCAGAAACCTGACCCAGATGTATTTACATAGTTAAATCGATGTCTAACAAGATAAATATTTAATTACCAATTTGATGCTTTTTATCAATTATGAGCAATACACAATCTCTATTGCACAGCTCTGATTAGCTGTGCAAAATACAGAACTGAAAGAAAATAAAATGGAATTTACAAGTGTTGGCTCACCAGTCTCATGGATTCTGTTCGGCTTGTTAAATTGCTGTTTATTGATTATACTTATAATGCTGTGTATCTAACTAAAAATTCAGGACTGGCTCTGTGACTAAGGTATATGCAATATCTGGTTTAAGAAAGGAAATACCCAGTCACAGAAATGGACTTGGAATAGCAGAAGCTCCATCTCTCCTAAATAATTACACATTTAAAAACTTTGGCATAATACAGTATTCAGTAGCAGGATGTCCATTCAAAAACACTGAATAATCAGTAGAACTGCATGTTGTGCATTAATTTTATGAAATTTGTTGAAACTTATTGATTGAAAGAGTCCTTTCCTCTTGGTCTGAGGTAGGATCGCTATATTTCTAGCCTGTCTTGTATTTCATAAACCCTTTGATTTTAGCATTTCTACAATCTTCCTATGCGTCAGTGTAAATTATTATTATGGTTTTAAAAGAGTGTTTTACTCTCCTGCCTAAATCTTACTTGATGAAAAGCAGCTCATTATTTCTTCCCTAACCCTAAGTGAAGAACATGAGCATTAGCTCCTTGATCACCAGTTATTCTTTCTTCCAGGCTAGTCACATCCTTCCAAATGTTTGCATAGGTCATGTTCTCTAAACCCTTTACTTACTACCATCTCCTGCACTCCCCTCACTTTCTTATAAGGCTGCACTTAAAGTCAAACACTTTTTTGAATTAGGAACAACAACTTCACATCAGTTTTTCACCTAGTAGAACAGATATTTCACTCAAATTTATATACAGCACTTGGGGCCATGAATCCCAGAAAAAAAAGTAGTTTTTTTGCAACAGTATCACATTCTGTATCCTGGTGTATTTTTGGACTTTCTTTCTCTCTTGCTCTTTCTTGCTCTATCTTTCAGCAACTCCTGACTTTTTCATATTTGTGCATTTTATTATTTCCTTAATAGCATCTTTCACTCTTTATTTTAAGTAACAAATTTCAGATTTTTGAATTTTCCTATTTTATCTTTTTCACAAAGTGCTACATCTCCCTGTTTGATAACACTCACTTGTGCATTCTGTATTACAGATCTCGTACTTCTGCATCGCTTGTTGCATTGCAGTAATAATCAGAAAGATTAAAGCTTATCTTTCTTGTTAGTCAAATCAGAGGTGAGAGAGTTGCGTAGAAAAACTTCCTTGAAGTGCCTCCTAAGCTATAGACATTTTTATTCTCTTACGTGATTTTGGCTACACTCTATAATATTTTCATTTTGACATCCAAAGTGAAGAAAAGTGGTGGACTTGCTGCACTGTTTTCTAACCACATTTTTTCCCTGTTTTTAATCCATGGTGAATATGAAAGGTCAGAAATTGAATTTAAGATAGTTTTTAAAGCAAAGCCAAGAACTATCATTATTTGAATTACATGTGGTGTAATTTGAATTACATGTGGTGTGCAATACGAAAAGAAAATATTGAGGATGGGATGAGAATATTGAGGATAACTTGTGTTAGAGCTGTCATTTTTGTTTTTATCTTTATTATTATTGCTTGTTATATAATACAACTTGTTTTCTGTGTTAACTGTCCATTCTCTGCCACACTTATGTTTTAGATTTGTAACATGTAGAACACATATCTAATAGATCAGACACCTTTAAATAACCAAAGGCAATATCATGAACTCTGAACATGTAAAAGAAAAACAGCTAGGTGCCTCAGCATTAGGTTTGAGGTAGGATTTTGTAAAATACATAACAGATTGCTTTGTGAGGATTACTCATGAATGTATCCATCTAAACTTTGGAAAAAACAAACAAACAAAAAAAACACTACTTTTTTTGTCCCCAAGACTTTCCCATTAACTTGTTCATTTTTTATTGAAGAATCTCAGTACCATTCAGGGAACGGGACCTTACACTGTGAGCCAAAAGGTCACATGACAATTGATAGTTTCTGAGTAATTGATCCAAGATATGGATCAATTTATGAATAATATGAAAATATTATGAAAAATATGAATATATGAAAATATTATCAAAATATGAATCATTTGAGCAATGATTACGAATGCAATTCAATAATACAATAAATCTTAAAGCCATCTCAGTTTATGTCAGGTCAACTGTAATATTTTACATAACTCAAATAATATATTTTAACATTCATTTTATTCCAGAGAATCTAAGCTTAATCACTGCTGTTTACACAACATAGGTGGTAATGCAAAGGCAATAAATATATACTGGTAATATATTGTTAATTGTAGAGACTATCTAACAATTTCAATTAAAAGTTCATGGAGCAGTGACTTGAGAGTTACATTTTCTTAGTGGTTTCTCTTATTATGGACAGCAGATTCCATTAGCTAAGTCATGTCTTATTGCTTGGTCTGTGACTTTCACAGAACATTAGTCACATTGGGATGTTCCGTGTGGAAAACAACAAGCTGATGATTCTGAATGGCTCACTTCAGAGAGACAGACAGAATAGTTTGTCTTTTCCAGTTTGCCTTATTTTTCCACCTTTGTCTTATTCTAGCTCCTTTTTGCTGCTGTTATCAGGGTTTTCTAACTAATAGGGGGCTGAATTCCAACATCTGGCCCTTTCAGTTAGTCTTATATTTCTGCACTGGTTGCAAAGGAAGAGCTGCAGACAAATGTCACCTCAACAAGTTCATCAGATATTAAGGAGCTTACACTCATCGGTTCTTGCTTCCCTCTGCCCTTAACTCAGCCCAGATCTTGAACATTCAGCTATGACATGACAGAAACAGAATAGCAGGGAATTTTTAGTGACCAAGTCTCATCCATCCTTTCTGATTCTCTTCTCTGCTCCAGTCATTGGGACAGCATAGCCCTCAAGGACTTGGACGTGTTAGTAACTGGGAGACAATGAGAATCAAGAGTTTCTTTTAAAATGGAGTAAACATAGATATGGAAAGTTGACTCCAGTTTCAAATACCTTTACACTACCCCAGGCTCCTCCTGTTTTATAACTGTTCAGTCTCATACACTAACATCTTGTGTTCAGGTTTCACTGGGTTCTGTTGTCACCTAAATTTAGTCTGTGGAAGAGTTGAGGGAATTACAGTACAGTCCTCTTTCTGACATCTCCTTAATCTCCTCCACTGTGCCTAAGCTCATATCTCTTCCAAAGCATCATCAGTGGGACTGTCATTAGTTTGTACCTAAACTCCATTATCCACAGCACTGCAATTAGTTGCATAAAGCCTTGTGACTAATTTTGGCTATTTGGGTATTCAAACTCTTGTGTAATCAGGCTGTACATAGGTTGCAAGTAAATCTAATAGCTTGGATTATTTTTCTTTTCTTTTTGGGCAGCTCTGTATATGTCAGAGTAATTTTAGGTATTTTCTCAGCCCAATTTATTTTTTTTTTTACCTAAAAATAGAAATATTGTACTTAATATAGTTCCCAGCATGCCAATAAGGCATTTAGGTAAACAACAAACAGTTTTTGGGCCCTGCCAGCTTTATCACAATATTTGTAGGAGGTAGACCACATTCATGACAATCTCTTGTTTTATTCCCTTCACTTTCTCATTATTTAGATTCTGCACCTGGATCAAATTTTCTTGCATATCTGCAGTCATATAAACCAAAGAGTCAAGGAAAATCAAATTTAAGATAACCACAGGACAAGAAACATACACAGGATTGTTTTCCAAGTTTTTGTACTCAGATCTTTAGAGTAGGTCAGGATACTGAGTAGTTCTCATGAGCACTTCTTCTTAGGGGTTAAGGGATGTCTAGAGGGACTCTGCTTTAAAGGACACGCTAACTGCTAATCACTTATTTTTGTTTCAGCAAACTAAAAGGTATAGTGTATGTCATCATATTGAAAATTACTGGTACAACATGATTGATGGTAGTGCTACAAGCTTGAATTGTTGTTCCCTGAAAAAAAAAAAAAAAAGGCTTTCTTTGCATGGGAAACTATCTTTTTTTCTTTCTGTGCTTCTCTGCTTATTTCCCAGTATGTGCTCACTTCACATTAAGAGAACATTAGCGTGCTTTTGATTCACCACCATAAGATGTGGATATGAAGCTTGTAGTAGGTTAAGATTTTATTGCTTTGTATTTCTGGCCAAAATAAGTTTATCAGAGAATCGCTTAAACAAAAATAAATAAATAAATAAATAAATAATAAGAAAAGGAGCAAATAAGGAGAACTCAAGTTATGGCTGACATAAATCTAGTGATCAGCCAGTGCAGGATGAGATCTTAGACCACGCTTTAGTTTACTGGTGCCTTTTGCGCTGTGCCTGCTGCAGGGGCAGTCTGAGGTGTGATGCATTGCTGTTTATATTTTTGCTTTGAGATCAGCTCCACCATATCATGTGTAATGGTAGTTATTAGCAGCTATGGCTCCCATGCACACTGCTATCTTGTCCTCTTTTGCAACTGTATTTTTATTTCCCTGGGAAAATGAGAAAGGTCGAATGCTTTCTTGAATAATTGACTAAATATTTCCTTCAGATAAAATGCCAGAAGGGGTCACAAGGCAAATGTGGCTACTGCTTGGAGACTTCATTCTGTTTTTTCCCTGCTCCTAAGACCAAACATGTCATTGGTGCTTAATATCCAGTGATTCAGGAGGTAGAAGTTGAATTAATTCTCAAACTATTTGTTTGCATTCCAGTATAATGCACAGCAGGCTGCTCTCAGCTCTGGTGTTATCTCGCTCTCCTTTTGAATATAATAGTGATGCTGACCTTTTAGAAATAATTGTGTTATTCTTTCTAACAGATCGGGATATTTCTGTAGTCAAAATAAACACAAATGTCTGAATTTAAACCAATATATTTGCCAGAACAATAAAATAAGGTGAAAGTCAAAAGAAACCTGAAAAGAAAAACTGCTTTCATTAAAGTAAGAAATCAAAGACAAGGGATACCATGCATGTACAAGAATATTAATATGTAATTCTTCTTTGCATCCTTTCTCATATTCAATGATTTCCTTTCCACTGACAAATACAACAATATATGTCTAGAATAATGTATTTTCCTGCTTAGCTAGTAGGGTTAAAATTGCCATTTTTATTAAAATCTAAGTCCTTCCTCATTTATCATTTTAAATTCCATTACTTGTTTCCAAGGAGATAAAAATATGCAGGAAAATCATCTGAGACTCTGGCTTGCAAGACTGTTCTCTTTAATGAGAGCTGAATGTGCCCTGTTTTAAGGAGAAAAATACACTTGGAGCTGCTGTAGTAAAGAGGATAGGACTTTGAATTTCGTTTCTGTCCAAGCCTAACTTTCTGCTTCTAGGAGTTTGGAACAGAACTGTAAAATATTCAAACCAATATCAGATTATTACTTGGAGGCTGTGCTGTTTTCTATGCCGAAGCAGGCTAGGAAGTACTTCGCTCACTCACCTCTTGCAGCAGTAGCTTTATTCTGCCAGTTCTAAGCATTTCTTGGAGGACAATGCAAGAATGGACAATCGGCAACAACTTTTCTTTCTGTGAGTTTCTCTTCAGAAATACTAAACCCTATATCTTTTCTGTGAAGTGCTAATGCCAAGTTCCAAACAGTCAGAGATTTCCTTCTTTCTAATTCTTTTAATATAATTGTAAATAAATTGTATTTTTATTATTTATTATATTTTATATTTATATTTTATTATTTTTATTATAACTATTATTATTATTTACAATTGTAAATTGTAAATAAATGTGATAATAAATAAATTAGTTGTCTTACCTGATGTGGTCTTCACTACCTCAGTTGTATTTCTTAATCCCGTAAAGGAGAACTGGTAAAGCCTCCAGGACCTTGTGTCCCCCACCTCCACTGAGCTGCGCTTCCATTGGTATATAATCTCTTCTCTTGGGTAGCCATCTTATTGCGAAGGAAAATACAGAATGCTTTGTTTCATAGTCATTGCTAGGATTTTAATGTATTCTGGGGAGTAAAAATACTATTTTCTATTTCTGGAAAAAACTGGAGAAGCATATTGCAAGTAAATTATATATATGCGTGTTATTTCCCTCAAGTTATATAGTAGTGCCTTTTACTTAATGTCACATTTTAGTTATCATAAATTAAAATAGCATGTGAGGTAAAGTTTTCAAAAATGAGTTTTTCACTTGTTTGCCCCACCCTTTATTTATAGTCAAAAACTCTTCAGCTGGACACAGAATTCATTCAACATGAATGCAAAAAGCCAAACTCTTAACTCATACCATTGCAATAGTAGAGCAACCATGTGCAAAAAGAAAGTGTCAGGCCACAAGGCTTTGATGCTGGAAATAAAAATGTCTACTTTTATGCTAAGATATAAGCATAAATATTAATAGCAGGGGTCCCAGAAGTCACACGTGTTTTATATAACATTTTTTGTGAACATATGTGATCCATATACTTCAAAATAATGTCAAAATAAAACTGAAAACTATCACATTATGTCTAGCTAAGAATATAACCTATCTGGCACTAAGTATACAAATATAATTTTTTAATAAATAGTTCAACATTGGACAGGAAAGAGTTATCTTTAAGCATGTTACTTACAGCTTGAAAATTCCAGGGGGCAGGAATGGGCATCCATTGGGAAGTTGTGCAACTGTAGCTGACACTCGGCATCAATAGTCAGCCTGAGGAGAAAGAGATAAGGTTATACAGAACACACCTGAGAAGTTTGTACTGAAAGCTATGTCATGGCAAGTAAAACAAGGGTGGTTACTAGGGTGGAATCTGACTATGAAATATGCATATATATAATGAATATAGAAAGCAAAAGTAAATTATTGATACGGATATATTAATTTGGCTATTCCAAATATAGGAAGACATGCTTATTGATAAGCAGGTCTGTTGTTATTGTGTGTTTTTTTGTTTGTTTGTTTGGTTGGTTGGTTTTTAGTTATTTTGGTCCTTACCATCTACTGTACAGTACAATGAGATATTAAAAGTTCTGTTCCTATGCATCTGAAATGGCAGAATTACTCATGACTGGCAAGTCTTTGAGTGGATACACAGGTTTTCTCCTGAGCAGTGACAAGTCTCTGTGTCACAACATGCCATAATGCACTAGGGAAATGTATTTTACATATATATATATATATATATATATGTATATATATATATATATATATATATATGTATATATATATATATACTATTTCAGAAATGATGTGTAAGAGTCCAATTTTAGACATCTGCATCCAAGATAGCCATCTCAGCCATCTTTACATCCAGTGAAAAGAAAGGTGCTCTGGGGATATACTTCACTGCATTCCAAAATAGACATCTGAATTAAATTGGAAGAGGAATGCACCAGGAAGGTTTTTCTCTCCACTGACTATCATGAAAGTCTCAATTATAACTCAAGTGATGTAGGTGCTATAGATATTCATCACACAGACACATGTACTTTTGGAAATCCAAAATTAGATTAGATGTATGCCCTGCTAAAAGCTCCACAATTTTTCACCAAATCCCTTCCTTGCTTCTAGCTTACACGGATCCCAGTCCTGACATGAGCTGCATGATACATGGGCTGTAAGCAAATAACCCATAAGAAGAAAAGTCTGTGGACAGGAGGGAGGAGGTGGGGAGGGGAAGAAGTGATGTTTATTTGCTCCTTTTGTTCATATAAAAACTATATTTTTTGTTTGTTTGTAGTGTTTTTGTTGTTTTTGTTTTTGTTTTTTCCTCCTGGTTCCTCGGTGTCCAAATGAGCAACTCTGTGAGCTGAGTGTGCTTCCTGGTTCATGCACGTCAGTGCTGTATGCAGATGTCTCCCTGAATCTCCCACTGGGTGGATGTGTGTGTGTGTGTGTGGATATGTGTGTTATAGAGGAATGCTGTGGCTGCTAGTCAACAAGTTAATATAGTCAAAAGGAAACTTTTCTACATTAGGGATTTAGGAACAAAACTCATTTCTCTTGATACGAAGGGATAATGTGTTTGTGACACAAAAGGAGAGATAATTCTGTGTGCTAAGAACATTGTCCATTCTTTCTCTTCTCATTTCTATCATCTTCAGTTTCATTTGAAGATAATTATAATATGGAAAAAAAAAAAAGTTCTTCCTTTAAGTGTCTTTTCTCTGATAAACAAATTTATCATTGTTAATGGGATGGAATCAGATTATGCTACTGTTTGTTTGTTTGTTTGTTTGTTTTTTCCTTTTGTTTTCTCTTGTGGAATTGAGTAGATATTCTCTAGGACAAAGCACCACCAAGCTTTCAATATTGCCAAGCATGGAAACTTCACAACCTCACAACCGCGCTAGGCAACCTGTTTCATGGTGTGTCCACTTTCTCAGTAAGAAAGCTTCTTATGTTTAACCAGAATTTCCTGTATTTCCATTTGTGTTTTCCAGCTGGCTGGCACCCAGTCTGTTCTAATGCATAGGGTTATTCATCACCCAATACAGGGCTTTACATTTTCCTATGTTGAAGTCCATGAGATCCTTCTTGGCCCATTTCTCCAGTGTGTCGTGGTCCCTCTGAGTGTCAACACAACCCTATGATATACCAAACACTTCTCCCAGTTTTGTATTACCTACAGACTTGCTGAGGATGCACTCTGTCCTATTGTTCAGGTAATTAATGAAGACGCGAAGGTGTTAAACAGTATTGACTCAGCACCAAACTGGGGACTACACCTCTAGTGGCTTCTTTCCTTCTTTCATGACAGTGCTCACAACCCTTTGCACCTGGCAGCTCATGAAGTTATCCATCCACTTTGCTGTCTGGTATTTTAGCCTGTGCCTGGTTCTTCTCCACTGAGGGTATGCCTCCCTTGCTCCAGGCTTTCCCACTCATCTTGGAAACCTGGGATTGCTGGAGGTTTGTCTTACCAGTAAAGACTGCAAGGCAAAGGCAACCTTGTATTCCCAGGGAAGCTCATGGAGCAGATTATCTTGTGTATCACACGGCACTTACAGGGTAAGCAGGTGATCAGGCCCAGTCAGCATGGGTTTATGAAAGGCAGGGCCTGCATGACGAACCTGATCTCCTTCTATGACAAAGTGATGTGCTTGGTAGATGAGGGAAAGGCTGTGGATGTGGTCTACCTTGACTTCAGCAAGGCTTTTGACACTGTTTCCCAAAGCATTCTCCTCAAGAAACTGTCTGCTCATGGCTTGGACTGGCGCACGCTTCGTTGGGTTAGAAACTGGCTGGATAGCTGGGCCCAAAGAGTTGTGGTGAATGGAGTCAAGTCCAGTTGGAGGCTGGTCACTAGTGGCGTTCCCCAGGACTCAGAACTGGGGCCGGTCCTCTTTAGTATCTTCATTGATGATCTGGATGAGGGGATCGAGTGCACCCTTGGTAAGTTTGTAGATGACACCAAGTTAGGTGTGTGTGTCGATCTGCTCAAGAGTAGGAAGGTTCTGCACGAGGATCTGGATAGGCTGCACCAATGGGTTGAGGTCAACTGCATGAAGTTCAACAAGGCCAAGTGCCGGGTCCTGCACCTGGGGCACAATAACTCCAAGCAGAGCTACAGACTGCGAGATGAGTGGTTAGAAAGCTGCCTGGTAGAGAAGGACCTGGGAGTGATGGTTGATAGTCAGCTGAATATGAGCCAGCAGTGTGCTGAGGTGGCCAAGAAGGCCAAGAGCATCCTGGCTTGCATAAGAAGCAGTGTGGCCAGCAGAGCTAGGGAAGTGATTGTCCCCATGTACTCGGCTCTGGTGAGGCCGCACCTCAAGTACTGTGTTCAGTTTTGGGCCTCTCGCTACAAGAAGGACATGGAGGTGCTCGAGCGAGTCCAGAGAAGGGCGACAAAGCTGGTGAGAGGTCTGGAGAACAAGTCTTACGAGGAGCGTCTGAGGGAGCTGGGCTTGTTCAGCTTGGAGAAAAGGAGACTCAGGAGTGACCTTCTTTCCTTCCTCCCTTCCTCCTTTCATCCCTTCCTCCCTTCTTCCCTTCCTCCTTTCCCCTCTTCCTTCCCGCCTTCCTTCTTTCCTCCCTTTCCCCCTTCCTTTCCCCCTTTCTTTCCCCTCTCCCATTCCCTTCTTCCTTCCTCCCTTCCTTCTCCCCTTCCTTCCCCCCTTCCCCCCTTCCTCCCTGGGCTAAAGTTTCACCACGGGAGGTTTAGGTTGGATGTTAGGAAGAACTTCTTTACCAAAAAGTTTGTTAGTCATTGGAATGGGCTGCCCAGGGAAGTGGTTGAGTCACCATCCCTGGAGGTCTTTAAAAGATGTATAGATGTAGAGCTTAGTGATATGGTTTAGTGGAGGACTTGTTAGTGTTAGGTCAGAGGTAGGATTAGGTGATCTTGAAGGTCTCTTCCAACCTAGATGATTCTGTGATTCTGTGTGATATTCCTTGCCTTTTCTGTGTCCCTTGAGACCAGGTCTCCATTCCCATTTGGCAGCTCACCCACATTTTTCCTAGTCTTCCATTTGTTGCAGATGTATGTGAAGAAACTCTTCTTTATGCTTTTATGTCCCTTGCTGGATTCATTTTCAGATGAACTTTGACTTTCCTAACTCTGTCTCTGAGAGCTTGGACAGTGTTCTGGGTCACCTGTTCCAGCTTCTGCCTATTGTACATTTTCTTTCCACATTTGAATTTTGTCAGGAGCTTTGAGTTGACTCGTGAGACCTCCTTGCTTAATTTCCTGCTGGTCAGAATGGACTGCTCTTGAGCTTGGGGGAGCCAATAAAAAATCAGCCATCAGTCCTGGAGCCCTCTTCTCTTCAGCCAGGATTGCAGATTTGCAATGGTACTATCACATTTCATTTCTGGATGAATCCTAATTGGTGCTTGCTGTGACTCATCTAGACAACTAAACATACATAAATATTGGCTAACTGTTTCTAAGATCTATCAAATATATCTCTTTCTAATGAGGGAAACAGTGGTTTGAAGAAAAAGGTTCCAAGTCCAGAGAGATATTGGTATAGCAAAGTCCAATTTAACATTTCAAAAGTGAACCTGCGATATTCTTTATCAGGCTGACTTTGATTTGCACTGGATTTCAATTCCAATCACTCTCTTATATCTTCTGGTGATGCAATGTGTAATGAATGCAAAATAACTATGAAATAAGACTCCTTTTTGTAATTCAAACATTTACAGTATTAAAAGATTGTCTTAAGGAAAGATTCAAAACTATTAATTGAAATGCTAATGAATATACTGTCCTGAAACTTTCTTTTTTGCCACCCAGCAAAACAAAAGCAGAAAATCCATAACAATTTGAAAACGTAGTTTAAAATTCAGAAGGTCTTAAGCCTGATAATTTTGACTGTACTTTTATTTTAAATTATAAGGTCTCTTGAACAGACACCTCCTTTATCTACATTTTACATACAGCCAAATATTACACCACATTAGAAAAAAAAAATGCACCTAGACTTTCCACATTTAGGAAATATATTATGATAATTGGGAATGTGTTTTTTAAATTAGTAAATGTTGCATATGCAATATTTAGAAGTAGGCATGCATATAACAATTATTTACAAGACTTATAAGGAAAATCTGTCTCAAAAGAAAAACTATTCAGGCAAGTGAGAAATCTGGAGATGAGCATACCAAGTTTAGTTTGTTAGGTATTGACCTAAGTCATAAATAATCAATCTTAAAAAGAGAATCATTATTTTCATTAGATATTTGAGGAATGAAATATTTTCTCAGGTAGAACTTCATCTAGCTAAGCACTAATCAATTCAGAATATGAGGCTTCTGGTGTTTGCAGTACCTCATTTCTAACATCTATTTGATTCAAGGATATTTTGAATTTTTTAGTTTAACCTAATAAAGAGGTAAAAGACAGTATGGACCAAACTACTGGTAAACAATAGTACATACATGAAAATGAAGATGAATTACTATAACCATGCTTATATTCTTTTAGTATAGAAATGTAACTATTTGTGAAGGAAGACAGAAAAATCTATAGGTAGAAATGAAACCATTTTACTTTATCAATATCAAATATATCGCATTAAAAATAAATAAATAATAAAAAAAAAAAAAAAACAAAAAAAAACAAACTTTTTTTCCTTTTTCAGGGTTGTCCACATAAGTAACAGGAAACAACTCTGTTTTTTCCTTTGGATTAAGGTCAAGTGACTTTAATTCACAGGAGCCTTTTCTTTGGTTTTCCCTTGAGAAGTTGAAATTAAAGTCAGATGTAAATACCTCAGTGTGTACAACACTCTGCCGTCATTCCAGATCCTGAGCATCCTATTAGGAGTTGTTATCCAATGAGCATCAGCTTTCTTGGAATTTCGGAAAAATGTATCCGGTATCCAGATCTTCCCAACCATGTTGCTGTTTAATCTGAGCACTTTTATAGTGCTGTTGAACTTCAGACGTCTGTCATACCACGTTTGGGCGAAAAATATATCAATTGTATATTCCTGTTGTGTTAACCAGAAATACTGATGAAAACATAGCACTCAGCATTTCACATTACTCCTGATATGCTTTCCTTAACTTCATAAGAAAACAAACAAACAGATGTGAAATAGAGAAAATACTAGAAATGATAAAAAAATTTTTTTTGTGTGTGTATGATTTTTTGAGGAGATTCTTTACCAAAGACTGTTGTTAAACAAAACAAAACAAGATCATTTTTTGTTTGTTTTTGTTTCATTGTTTTCCTGCTGACAGGTTGACCTAAAATAAAATAGAGTTATATTTGTATTTACCTTTCTGATTCCGTGTCCCCACACCTTAACCCACACCTGATCAGGTTAGAGAACAATTTACTTATTCCCTTGGATCTAGGACAGGTAAGATTTGAAGTGATTTGGCTAACCCAGTTGCCTGTGACCCTCCCCAGTTAATGTCAGAAGTGCTGTAGTCTTACTTTCCCTGGTAGCCAGTCAGCAGCCAGAAACAGCAAAAGAAATTGTAGAATGAAAAAGAGCGATGTAAAATTTCTTGCTACGCTTGAAAACTATTAGAATGAAGAACACATTGTGGTGCTAAGGCTAAATCACTTTCCATCAGCTATATGAAGATAGAATTAAAGTTTTCTTTATGGAACTTTGCTTTTAGGATCTGAGCTTTTTCCTTTTATCTCTTGGTGGCAGGAGTAGCAATATCACCGGTGAATGCCTTTGCTTGATTTGTAGCAATTTGGAAGGTCAGTCCTGTAAGAGCTAAACTATCAGAAAGCACTGCAGAATACGGCACATGGATGTGCAAAGAGATGTTAAAACTGTTATTATTCACAGCTCAGTTTTGCTGTTTCATATAGACTCATAGTTCATGCAGTCCTTACATCTATAGTAACAATAAGCTTTTAAATAATATAGGTATAACACAACATTAAAATTAATGGAAACCTTGTAATGCCAAAAATTCAACCTTGAACATTGTAGGAAAATGTGGCAATCATTTACCTACCATATTAATAGCATTCACTGGCCCAATGCTATTTACATACATGTCAGTGTGAATTACTGTTGGTTTAACTGTAAGAGAAACGACAAAAATCACTACCATGAATGAAGGTCAAAACCAACTGCAAGAGAATGAAACAAATTAAAAAGATTGTTTTAATACCTCTGTTATATGGCTATGGTTGCCTCACATTTAAATGTGCATATCCAATAGATAAATAGATAAATTTACAGAAATTTCTCCAGCTTGAAATTAGTTGATCACACTTTGAGACAAATTCTTATACAATATATTCTATCAGAACATATTTACTTATGATATGAGAACAAATACTGAAACTAGCGTCATTACTTTAGTGAGTCATATCTCAGTGAATATGTATATTTTGTGTCAAATCGCAGCAACACATCTGACAAAACACTATCAACGGAAGGAAATTTATTCCTCTTACAATTTGTTGCATCACCCATTTAACATTATAATGCTGAATGCAATGTGACTGCTGTTGTCTGCAGAGATGCCTGTAGATAAGTAACAATTTCATGAACCCAAAGTAATATTAATACTCACAGCTCTAAAGCAGGAACAAAAACAGTTGCTAGATTAATTTATTTTGAAATTACTGTAGCTTTATTGTTCTCAAATACCCTGACTAAAACATATTTTTTTCCTAGATGTTTTTTTATAAATGCTTACTTTTTCTCTGCTCTTTGATGTCGTGAATTCAAAGAGTAAGGCACAGTCCTCTGTTCTTTAGACTACTCGCATATGATGAAGGTTAAACATTCACATTTTCACTCATCATGAAATGTCCTTGGTTTATAAGCCTCTATAAACTTGTTAGAAACAGTTTCTTTCATTAACCTTGCTGTTCTATGCATTCCTCTGCCTGCCTGCTTCATCTGTGAATTCTCTTTGTGTTTTCCTATAATCTTACGTCTGTATCCTCTTCCACAGAGGTATTGTCTTGCTGTTCTGTACACACATAGGGCCTTCTATCTACTCAGGAACCCTCATCTCTCAGGTTCCTCAGTAATCAATAGAGAGGTATATCCTTGCAAAAGTTTTTTTTTTGTTTGTTTGTTTTGTGTTTTTTTTTTTTTTTTTTTTTTTTTTTTTTTTTTTTTTCCCCAGTTAAATAAGACTTCTGTTATGAGTCTGAGCTTGGGTGTATAGACTTTTATAAGTTGTGGGGGAAATCTATGGAAATCAAGTCAATCTGCTTGATTGCAGTTATCCTTTGTGAACCCTTCTTTCTCACTGTCTCATTTCCCAGTCACTTCTTGACCTGCTGAGCAGAGACCCAAGGGGACAGATTGGAGCTGGGACAGGGAGGGTCAGGCTCAGTGTTAGGAAAAGGTTCTGCACCGAGATTGTTGTCAGTCACTGGGACAGGCTCCCCAGGACAGTGGTCACGGCCCCAAGTATGACAGGGTTAACCTGCAAGGTTACAAGTGTCCTGATTCAGCAAATCATGATGGTTTTGTTAGGTGTCTTAGGCTAGATTTAGCAACCTTAACAATTTATGTCAGGTTCCAAAATCATGGGTACTTTTTGTGCCAGTGATGTTTTACTACATCTTACTTTGTTTTCATAGCAACTTTCAATGGATTCTGCTACCTGTGTAGTATATATAATATGGTATGAAAAAGCTTTCTCTTCACCACTCAAAGTTGGACTAAAAAGAAAACCAACATACCTCCTATGTCAGGTCTCAACTTGTTGTCATATCCTTCTAGCAAGCCGTTTAAAATAAGAGTGACATCACTCTCATGAACTTTGGGAGTCAAAACCCAAGTCTTATTTGAAGTATAATCTTCATAATCATCATCTCCCTTTTGGGTGGAACTGTAAAAACAAATAAAAACAAAGAAATGCAAAGCCTTGAAAAAGATGAATTTACAGGCAACCTCTTTGGACATGGACAATACACATATAATTCTGGTTTTAGTAGTACTGTACAAAGCATTGAAAAGTAGCCTGCTTTATAAAAGGAGACTCACAGTAAAGATGTCACATAATAGTTGAGGTTACAGTTCACTTTAGCAAAGTTTCCTTTTAATACAATTGAGATCACACTGTCTATTTGAAGAAGCTTCAGTGCTTCTTACCTTTGGCATGTCTATTTTTTCTCTCACTGACTCAGGTTGGACCTCTTATAAAACAAATCTATTTGTCATTGTTATGTAACTCTCCACCAAAATATCCCTTAGTATGTACACAGTGTTGTTGCATTAGTTTCCTTTGGGAGAACAATTTGATGGAACACATTACTGACAAGGCCAATAATTAGATTCATTCAAACATACTGTCATACAGCTTTTCTCCATTCTGATGAACTTGAGCTTATTGTTCATTTGGGAAGTTCAGCATAAGTTTTTGCTGGTGTTTTTGTTTTCACTTTTGCTAAGCAGAACCCAGAGAATAAAAATAGTCTACTTCTTTTTTTTTTTTTCCTCACATTTTATTTTATTTTATTTTATTTTATTTTATTTTATTTTATTTTATTTTATTTTATTTTATTTTATTTTATTTTATTTATTTTATTTTATTTATTTTATTTTATTTTAATCTTCTGCTACTGAGCAGTATGGCAACAGATCTAGTAAAATTCAACCATCTTAGTGTGGTAAAAGGGCAAGTTAGGCATCAGAAATGTGTAGACTAGCCTTAATGGATGTTTTACTTTCTTGAAATGTGCCTCCAGTTTCCTGAGGAAAACATAGAATCTAATTTACTATATGGCATCAACAGAAATTTTCATTTGAGAACGTCGGTGGTAATCAAAGCTGAATGGTGCTAGGCAAATGTGAGGTTTTTATTTTATTTATTTATTTGCATAATATGCTAGTGCCCTCCTTTCCTGACCTGCTTCTATGACAAAGTTTAAACACTGCTGGATATTGAAATTCTTAGTGATATTACAAATGTATTAAGCAAGACAGTGGGTTTGGGTATGAGTAGGTTAAAAGCAGAAATTTTCATTAATATTCCTGTGTCAGCCTGAATCTCTACAGTCTCTCCTGTACAGCACAGAAGTGGGAAAGAGTGCAGAGAAGCAGATTTTATGGGGTCTGGAGCTCATGCTTGACACGTGATTGAAAACAGACATAGCAGACCATGCTTATGAGTGTGATAGAAAAGGAACAAGTAGTCCCAGATGCTAAGAGAACCATTCTGCTAATACAGACCTTCTCTCAGTCGAGGTCTTGCATGTTCCTACCTACAGCACTATACTGATGCATCCTGATCAGACCTACCCAGCATGGGTGGCCAGAGGGCTTTCCTGTGCTGAGCGTTCGGAAGCTGTAAGCCAACTGCATAAATACAGCTTAATAAGGAAAGAGGCTTTTGTTTCTGTCTTCCCTATGAACCTAGCTTGACAGAAAAGAGCCACAGCACCTCTTCATATAAAGCTCTTTTTCCTAGGAGGTGCTGAAGGCACAGAGAACTTGGAAGCAGCATTGCACTGTGCATAAGACACTAGCAAGTAGGAATTAACAACATGCACGAGAGAGCAAGTCTTGCATTACGTTGAGTTGAGCTTGCTAGTGAAGCTAGATCGATTTATGCCCTCAATGTTCGTACCAAGTACCACTGACTGCAGCCTCCAGGCATCACCTAACCCATCCTGCATCAGCATTAACATCTTGGAGCTTCAGCTTTCCAGATCAAACAATAGGCAACCCAGCCTTCTGTCTTTGGCTGTACAGACTGAACCTGTAATGTATTACGGGCAATCAAAGGCTGAGTTTTAACAGGCAATGTGCTATATAGTATTCGGCTGGTACTAACAAATGGACCGGGATAATTAAATCAGTGAGGGAAATGTGTTTATTCAGCTGTCCGGGGTTCAGAGATCTACCTGCAATTCAAAGGAACATAACTGAAGCAGAGTTCTCCCTCCTGAAGGAAAGGAAATCCTTCTAAATAGAGTCATTGCAAACAGAAGGCATTAGATTATATGTTTTTAGTCTGCAGAGTAAATAAATAAATAAACAAAACCTTTATGTAGAAAACCTTTACACCATACTCCTGTTGTAAAACCAGTTAAACATGCCTTCTCCAAGAAGAAATGTTTTTCTAAGTGGAAAAGAAAAAAAAAACAAAACAAAAACAAATCAAATACCTCCTTTCACAGAAACAATGAGTCTGTGAATATGAAGGTGCTGAAAAAACATCAAAAGCTAAGCAGCTAGTTAGTAGAGTCTGGTATACTGCACAGTGTGAAATCAGAAGATGGAAAACCTTGTGCTTGTCTGGGACACTTCTCAAATCTACAACAACCTTATTAAATAGCAGCTTGAAGGCACTAAAACTTGCATTTCCCTTTCGTAATGATTTGTAGGAAAGAAATAGCTATCTGTTTGCTCATCTGCCATCCCAAGCCATTTTGGCACTCTATATCTCAAAACACAGCAAATGTTTTATGAGATTAGTGTGAAAGAGAGGGAAGGGAACAAGGCCAATGCAACTAGGGAAAAAGGCCACTGAATTCCAAGTGGATCATAAGTCAACATGGATATCCAGTTGCATAAATGTCTGTGTCTATAAAATTGAATACCAGCAAGAGCAATCAGAGGTGCATCTATATCCAGATGGGCAGGGCTTTAGTTGTGCAAGTGCCATTAATACTGATGAAAATATAAGGATAAAGCCCTTTTCATCTCCTTAAGACTTTCAGATCAGTCTTTCTCATTATATGACCTAAATATTGCAAGTGCTTTTGATGTCCAGAAAAAAAAAAAAAAAAAAAAAAAAAGATAATGCCCAGATTACACTTAAATATGTACTGAAATGTATTTTTATTTTTGACTGCTAGACATTTTCAGGTCTACCAATAGAGGTAAGCAAAACCACATCCGTTTACCTATTTGCAGATTATAGTACATTTTTTGAAAGTTAGCGTTTCAGACGCTGATGCAAAATCTCATTCTGAGATACTCCCACTTCTCACATTAGTGTTGTAACAAGATGTGTGCAAACCAATCTGCTGATATCCAGTTTTCCTATTTGTAAAACATGATTCAAGGGTGTCAGAATATGAACTTGAGACTTCAAATAGTAAAGAAATTAAAGGTTAGAAGGTACTTTTAAATTTAGAAGGTGCTTCTGAAGGTCATCTGGTCCAGTCCCTTCTCAGTTTGCAATATGGGCATGCAAGAACCTTTCATTGTAATTACTTATATAAAACCACGATAATACCTGAAATTCAGGGGAGTTATTTGAATGTGTCAAATTACTTGAAACATATCATCACAAAGCAGATAGAGGGCAGAAAAAATGTTATTAAGTATTTATTGGTGCATTAGTTTTTATTTTTAGTATTTATTATTGCATTAGTATTAATTAGTGCATTAGTTTGGACCATGGGAAACTTTGTGGATGGATGACAGCACAAGACTGAGTTGCTTGTTTCATTCATTTTGTGATAAAATGCATAAGATCTATAAACCAGTAAATCACTATAATTGCATACAAATGTCATTCTGCCAGTAAGGTTTTTGCAATGGCAGTATCTAACAAGTTTTATCTCATGTTTTTTATCTTTCTCACTATATTAGTCCTAATTCTACATTAAATTAATTGTTCCTTGACTTCTATCATTTAAATAGCTCTTTGGAGTCCTCATTGGTAAGACATAACTTTAGCACAAACTGGGATTACACCAGCTAAATGTTCAGGACCAGATTCTCCATATCTTTGCTAATGCACATCATCCATACTTTTTTTTTTTTTTTTTTTCAATACCATCTGGGCTACATTTGGTCATCATTCATGCAGAAATTGTCATCTCTGGGCAGAGATACCTACTGTAGCTTGGAATGGGTTCTCCTACCAAGGAGTGAAAAACTATAGAGATGCTCTATTTGATTGGCATAGTCTCTTTTACAGAATCCTCAGCATTAAAGACATTATTTCTATACTGGAAATATGCTAAAACAGTAGCAGATTAATTCAGTCAGTCTGAGAAGGTCTCTGCTGTAAAATCACTGATACCTTAGGGAAAAAACAAGTTGTTTTTTGTTTGTTTGTTTGTTTGTTTTTTCCCCTTATCTTCTTTTCTGAATCAGAAGACAGAGCAAAGCCTGCCAGTCAAAGGTTTCATTAATGTGTTGATATACTCTTCTCTTAGCAGTCCAAAACCGTGCGCGTCCATGTAACAGTTTGAAATCTATTCCTCATCTCAGTAGGATCAATATGATTTCTTTTCGTTTTTGCTTTCATTTCCCTGATGGTAAGATTTAGACCAATGCAAAAATAATCACCTTTTTAGTAAAATTCAGCAAACACATATATTAATGGTACTTAGCTGTCTTAAATGATTATCCTTTGGAGTCATTTGATCTAAATTCTTTAGTTCAAAATTCAAACTAGAGAATGGATTATCTTTTTCAAAACTACCATGTTTGCTAACTTAAAGTCAGAATTATAACTGTTGGTGATCTCTGCTGTTCCACAATATTTCTACATCAAATACATTCTTATATAACTTTCAGAAGAACCATATGTAGCATTGGAAAGACAACGCCATTTGTCAGTAAAAATGCACTTCTGATTGTTTAAAATTACTGCCAGCAGCAATAATTTTTTTCTCTAAACTGAGGGAAAGATTGGGCACATCTTGTTTCATTAGTGAGCAATCACCCACAAAGGATATTCCTCCAAAATAGGGTGAATATTAATCTATAGGAATATGATTTTCACAACTGGTTGCTTCATAACTTGGATAATGACATAAGTAGTAGAAGGGAAAAGATGCTTTTCTCTGAAGCAGAAACCTATCGTGATTGCTCAGTCTTTCAATACTCAGATGTGAGCTCATGTATTCTGTTGGTCTAAATCTCTAAAATTCCAGTGACTTCAACCAAGATATGGTGATTTATACCTGCTGTGGTTCTGTCCTTTAATTTTCTAAATTTAGAAAATGAATTTTAACCATTTCCAGGTGTTCTGTTATGAAACTTCACACAAGAGTCAATTATCCCTGCTGGAATCTGCTGGCTACTGCACTGCTGTTTGCAAGCAGAATCACAGTGGTCACAGTGCCTAAAGAAAAAGAATTTTAGCAGTACTGAATAGCCAACTCCAACTAAACTTTAACTCCAACTAAAATGTATCTGTCAAAAAAAAAAAATCTGAATGATTTTATCTTTTATGCTAAGTAGGCTATAGAAGCTACAGAGCCCACAGGAAAGATTTAATAAATTACTCGTGCATACAGTAAATCTCCACTTATAGCACAAATGCTTTCTACCTCTGAGTGAAGGGCTGAAACAAAGCTTGCTGCTTTACTTAACAGAACTGTTTAACTTAATGAACAGTCAAACTACATTTATTCTCTGCTGTACATAAAAAATTACTGTACTCTATGTTATACATTATTCATGATGATAATACTGTCACTGGGAGGGAAGGACATATTCCACGTTCTCACTGCAGATACAAAGATGCTCTATGCATACAAGACATGTGTAGTGAATAGCACATTTTCAGGAGATTACAGTGTCTGTGGAAATCTAACTGTATCTATTCTCTCTCATTTTGACTACTGATCATATTTTAAGTAAAAATATCTCATTTAAAACAGATTTATTTATTTTTCTCATGAAGCACTATGCTTGGTTTTCTCTCCCTGCTCACATCTGTTCTGTCTGTTTGTAGTGTTTAAGCCCAAAAGTTGTGCTCAGGACCAGGCCTCCCATAGAATCACAGAATCATGTAGGTTGGAAAAGACCTTTAAAATCATCAAGTCTGACCATCAACCTAACACCTCCAAGTCCATGTCCCTAAGCGCCACATCTTCACGTCTCTTAAATATCTCCAGGAATGACAACTCCACCACTTCCCTGAGCAACCTTTTCCACTACTCTTGGCCACCCTTTCTGTGAAGAAATTCTTCCTGATACCCAAACCTGCCCTGGAGAAACTTGAGGCTGTTTTCTTGCATCCTAACACTTGTTACCTGAGAAAAGAGACTGACATTGACCTCACTACAGTGGTACTTATTTCTGTTTTACTATTAAGTGTTCACTACAATACCCAACCATGTTTTTTTTTCATCATTGTAGATCATGTAAATGTGAAGATTATTCTCTTCCCAAGTAACATACTCATGAGTTCCCACGTCTGAGACAGAAACTGAAGATAATGCTTTGATTAGAGTAGAAGATAGAAAATCCAGTTAGCCATCTGAAGTTCCATAACAGGAAATGGAAACTGCATTGGAAGATTTGGGCTTAAAAATCAGAGAAAAGTGTTTACTTGTCCTGCTCCCTCCTCTTAGACCTCTGGCACCAGTGAGACCATGATTCTCTTATCTGGATGGAGTCTTATTCCAGAAGGACTAGACCGAACCATGAAATGCTGAGTCAGATTGTTTCCAGAAAACCTTGTTTCAGACTCAGCCTTTAGAGTTTATTAACTGTATTTTGGCCAGTTGAGTTAGTCATGGGGTGAAGGAGGCTAAAGAAGTTCACAACAGGGAGAAAGAAAATGGTTCTTACCCCTACTTAATGGTTTGGGTAGATTTTAGGTAGGTCACCTGTGGTTCACAGTTTATTTCCTATGCTACTGGTGCAGTTATCATTCCATGAAGTATTCTAATCATTTAAAATATTCAGAAACTGCTCACAAAATGATCAGACTAAAGTCTTGGAAGGCTAGTGTAACAGCAAATGCTGGTAGCAGCAGTAAATGGCACAGATCTGTGTAGTCCCATTCACAGCCAGGAGTACTGCTTCAATTTTTTTATCCTTCCTAAGTCACAGAGGTACTGAGGCATACAAGGAAAAGTGATTTAAATAATACTACAGTTTTCACAAATAAATTGCTATAACCAAAACAAAATTGAGTAGGGACTGAGTACGCAGGTCTCAGAGGGAGTATTTAGGAACCAATATCTCTAGAACAGGACAGATGAGTGCTCCCAGCAGATGACTTTTCAGTATGTGAAGACCCTAGATTGCCAGCAAGCAAACAAGCATTTCTGAAAATTATGCCTACTTCAAGATTTAAAGGCTGGCTGAATACTTTTAATTATTTACTTTGTTTTCTACTGAATAAGATGATACCATAAAACATAACACCTAAGTATCATAAATGGAGCAGATTATCTTGCGTGTCATCACACGGCACTTACAGGGCAAGCAGGTGATCAGGCCCAGTCAGCATGGGTTTATGAAAGGCAGGGCCTGCATGACGAACCTGATCTCCTTCTATGACAAAGTGATGTGCTTGGTAGATGAGGGAAAGGCTGTGGATGTGGTCTACCTTGACTTCAGCAAGGCTTTTGACACTGTTTCCCAAAGCATTCTCCTCAAGAAACTGTCTGCTCATGGCTTGGACTGGCGCACGCTTCGTTGGGTTAGAAACTGGCTGGATAGCTGGGCCCAAAGAGTTGTGGTGAATGGAGTCAAGTCCAGTTGGAGGCTGGTCACTAGTGGCGTTCCCCAGGACTCAGAACTGGGGCCGGTCCTCTTTAGTATCTTCATTGATGATCTGGATGAGGAGATCGAGTGCACCCTTGGTAAGTTTGTAGATGACACCAAGTTAGGTGTGTGTGTCGATCTGCTCAAGAGTAGGAAGGTTCTGCACGAGGATCTGGATAGGCTGCACCAATGGGTTGAGGTCAACTGCATGAAGTTCAACAAGGCCAAGTGCCGGGTCCTGAACCTGGGGCACAATAACTCCAAGCAGAGCTACAGACTGCGAGATGAGTGGTTAGAAAGCTGCCTGGTAGAGAAGGACCTGGGAGTGATGGTTGATAGTCAGCTGAATATGAGCCAGCAGTGTGCTGAGGTGGCCAAGAAGGCCAGGAGCATCCTGGCTTGCATAAGAAGCAGTGTGGCCAGCAGAGCTAGGGAAGTGATTGTCCCCATGTACTCAGCTCTGGTGAGGCCGCACCTCAAGTACTGTGTTCAGTTTTGGGCCTCTCGCTACAAGAAGGACATGGAGGTGCTCGAGCGAGTCCAGAGAAGGGCGACGAAGCTGGTGAGAGGTCTGGAGAACAAGTCTTACGAGGAGCGTCTGAGGGAGCTGGGCTTGTTCAGCTTGGAGAAAAGGAGACTCAGGGGCGACCTTATTGCTCTCTATAGGTACTTTAAAGGAGGCTGTAGCGAGGTGAGGGTTGGTCTGTTCTCCCACATGCCTGGTGACAGGACAAGGGGGAATGGGCTTAAGTTGCACCAGGGGAGTTTTAGGTTGGATGTTAGGAAGAACTTCTTTACTGAAAGGGTTGTTAGGCATTGGAACGGGCTGCCCAGGGAAGTGGTGGAGTCACCATCCCTGGAGGTCTTTAAAAGACGTTTAGCTGTAGAGCTTAATGATATGGTTTAGTGGAGGACTTGTTAGTGTTAGGTCAGAGGTTGGACTCGATGATCTTGAGATCTCTTCCAACCTAGAAATTCTGTGATTCTGTGATCATGACGTGTATTTTACACACCTTCTTCTAATCATTCAGCAACTCATATCATCCTTGTTGGCACTTGTCATCCATTTTGAGTAAAGCAATCCTATTCTTAAACCCTTTCACTGACGTCTTAAATATTACATGGCAATGAAGCTTTTTTAATAGTCACTGTAAAACTATCAATTATAGCAGACCAGTTTATCTCACAGTTGTTCTGTATCTGCCCCAAGATGTGCACTCATTTTAGCTACTGCACCTGATCACATCATAAAGTTTAGCTTTTGGTAGTTATATTTAAAGCATCTATTTTCCATATTTACAGTTTCTGTAGAATTTGGCTATAGCTAGTGTGTACAGAGAAAGGTTGAAAATGAAAATTAATCTTAGTTTAAATTTTATTTGCTGCTTATAAGTTTTTGAAAATTATTATTTTTTTAATTTTTATTTTTTTTAATTTTTTCGAAGAAAACTTTGGGGTCCATTTATTGAGAGTGTTATACGTAAAAATTTTGGCTTATAGTATTTACTGTGTTTTCTAGTTTGCTCTACTGAAAAATTGCATTGTAATTTTGTAAATTACAATGTAATTTTGTAAATTACAATTAAACATTGTAAATGTAGAGGTATGAAACAAACTTTTATAACCAGTAAGAAAAAAGAGCGATAATTATAAAACCAAGCTCATATAATTCATTTTGAATGGCCTGAGCTAGAAGAGCAGCATTTATACTTGTAAGAACTCAGATGATTCAGATAAAGTTCTGTAATTTAAGATGATCATTTCAAATATTTTTTTAATTATTTTTTTGAGCTGAATTTTTTTATAAATATGTTTTATTTTGTTTACACGAGGTTATATAATCTACCCATCTCTCTTTTTACTGTAGTTATGGCTACACATTTAAGTGGCAAGTGAAGGACAAAATTAGGTAGAAATGAACAGAAACTGAGAAATAATTTCAGTATTTTTCTGCATCATAATCTTAGCTTGAATTTAGCTTTGACTTTATTTGAAATTATCTAGGCATATCTAATTGTAGAAAGCATAACCTTGGACTTATTTGAATCTCAGAAGGTTTATTTTTTGGTTTACCTCCCTCTTTCTCCCCCCTGCCCCTACCCCCCCCCCCGTCCCCCTCCCCATTATTTTTTTTTAATTTCTTTTAAAACTGTTTTATGCATCTCTGCATGTGAAATCTGAGGCTCATGGGGTATGATTGTTGCCTATTGCTATTACTCAGCTCCTGTAGATTTGTGCTATAGCTGGGAGAGCTCAAGAAATTAAGTTAACAACCATTACTGAAATGTGATCTGAATAGGTATTGTTTAGTGTGAGTTCTCACCATTTGTTCTGGCTGCATTTTTTTTGTATCTAATTTCGTCTGTTACTATTATACATAATTTCTCTTCTCAAATAAGCTACTTTTTTTTTTTTTTTTTTTTCCAGAAAAGATTACTTTAAAATCTCATTGTAAATTAATAGGAGGAGCATGGAACTTAATGCTATTCTCAGTAAAATTAGGAAAACATGAATGCCCTGCAGCCGCCTATTTAAACAATATTATCTCAAAAAAAAAAAAAAAGTTATTGCTCAATTAGGTTTGAAAAATGGAAGAATAAAGATTATTGTTCTGTAATACCTTGTAAGGTATATTCATAGTCTGTCATGATACTTGCACATTTTTTCTGTATTTTGCCATCATGATACTTTCACTTCTGGAATCAATCATTCATGATGCAGTCATATTTATATCATTATCTGTCACTATTTAGAAACAAACATGTAAAATGCTGGTAATTTCAGCATTTTTTTCTTACCGAATAACCCGGCATATTAGATATCATATTATATATGAATATAATATTATATGAATATAATATATATGAATATATCATATTATATATGAATATTAGACTGAAATGCATCAGGGAACGTTTTCATCTTCTATGTCTAAATACACAACAAAACACTGTAGAGTGGTGTTCCCCATGTTGGGCTGGGAGTCAGAAACATTGGATGCTAATCCCACTTAAAGGACTAGTGTGCTTCTTGCCCTACTGAGTCAACTCATTTAAGAAATACTTAGCTAATAATATTCCACTGTATAGGGCACTTTCTGATTTGTGTCTGACAGCACTGTGATGAATATTATTAGAACGGCAAAGCTGTAAGCAATTATAACAACAGAAAAAAAAAAAAAATAATAATAAAATAATAAAATAATAATAAAAAAAAATATTGCCATGCTTCACCCAGTTTTAGAATGGATTGCTTAGCTAAGATGAGGAAACAAATACCTCAAGCACAGCCTCCTCACCTTTGGAAAAAAAAGCTTTTGTTGGACACACTTGTTTTTGTAATTAATGAATGGGAAAACCTGTTTATATGTGAAAACTAAACTTTTAATGTCATTCTTTCTTTCTTTCTTTGTGCGTGGTCTTAACAAGGTAACAATAAAAAAAAGAGTTTGACATGGAGATTATCACCACATCAGTGCTACGTAATACCAAACTCTGAATAGCATATAATACTCTGCATATAAAACTCTGAATAGCATATAATCCAGACAGAAATGACAGTGCAATTTGAACATAAAGAAACAGATCTTGAAAAGCTCTGCACAGGTCACATAGTAATAATAATAATAATAATAATAATAATAATAATAATAATAATAATAATAATAATAAAGATTACAGTTCTCATTTTCTTACAAGGCTGAACTAGGGTGTTTCTATTATGGCTTAAGTGCAGGAAAGTGAGAAGGAACTTATTTTACACAAGGAAAACATTTACTGGTGTTAAACTTATGTAAGCATGCATGGTTGAAGCATTTCTGTAGCCAAGGATATTACAGGTAATACTTGTTACTAGGAGCCCTCTTGTCCAAATCAATGTCCCTCATTATAAGCTTTTACACTAGACCAGGTTTCTGACTAGGTTACTTTTTAAATCTGGGGGCATCCTGATCTTGTGTGAGAGCAATGGTGTTGGAGGATCTGGATTTTAGAATGTCGAAGACCTAAATGAACAGTTCATTTAGACATAGATACATGGAAATGAAATAAGTTTTCTAACAATCCATGGTGTCAATATTTTTCTTTTCTTCCTTTTAATGTGCAATTCATCAGTCGAGCTTAAGATATCAGTCAGAATTAAGGAATTCTATCCTGGTTCCTAGAATAGGCATTTGAATTCTGACAAGTTCTGTCCTCAGATTTGCTTATGCCAAATTGAATATTTTCTATGGCTTTCTCAGCAGAGTTCCTGCTAAAGCAAACTCTTTAGGTTTTCTGCAATTTCCGCTTCTGCAAAATGATTAATTTAGCTAATTGAATCATCTTATTCAGATATGTTAACACAGTATTGTTGAATTCAAATTTGTTTCTGTCACCTGGAGAAACCTTTGGACTACATCTTCTACATGAATCTTGGAACCTAATTGCCTAGGAACCAAATGATTTTCTTAATGTAAATGTGTTTTTTTTCTGAAAGGTGTTGAGGAAGTTCTGTCAACTGTTCTTGTAAGCGTATATTATGTTTACAAAATAAATACTCACATAAATGTACATAGTTATTTGTGTTTGGTGAAGACTAGGCATTATTGTAAATGGCCTTATTATGAAGGAATAAGCAATCATTATCTGTGTCTTACTGGAAATAAGGCTGCATTGCTGGGAATCACACTTCCATTGCTCTTAGCAGCCACATTATAGCCCGTATCTTTGTTACGTCAGATGTGTCAGTTAACCTTAGAATGATTGGGGAACCAGGCAACAATACATTTTAAAACAATATGGGTTTATTTATTCATTCAGAATATATTCTCAATTCTTGCTTCTTTAAGATCATGGAAGTATCATTACGGACATGTTTGTCAGATAGAAAATGTGTCTTGAAGAGAGAGCTGAATGAACAGCAAGTAGTTGCTTGATACACGGCTCTTTAACTTACTTATCATGAAGCTAACTCATTCGCAAAATGAGTATAAGCAAATAGTGAATATTAAACTTCTAGTTTTTAGCAATGCTTTTGATTTTACTTCAGTTTTAATGCACAGTAACCAGTTGTAACCCATGCAATCCCACTTAAACCAGCTTATACATGTATCATGCAAGACGCTGTTTGCACTCATACTCAAAAAACAGGCTGTGCAGGGGTGGATGTGGAGTTTAGTCCTGATCACAGGTTAGATGTGTGATACATTAAGAATGTAAGTGGCAAGCTAATGTCTTTATGTCATCTGCATAGAATAGTCAACAAGTGTGCCTGATTTTTTCCCTATGGAATGCATTAATTTCAATAAAAGGACTATATTGGTTTTGTTATGAAATTACGATAGAACCAGCCACCAAGGAAAGTCCATCAGGATGGCTCAAGTCAGGGTCTCTTTAATTTTGTAGAATGTATGAACATACTAGCTTCTGGATAAGGATTATTAGCACTTCTGCTGTCATATGCACCTAGACAGGTATATATAACTTTTAGACCTGTCAAGTGGCACCTGATTTTACAAATCTCTTCCTTCGTATTGGAGCTGGAATAAATTTTTACACTCCCCTCCCCCTAGTCCCCGCCAAAAAAAAGAAAGAAAGGTGGGGAGGGGCGGTCAGAGTGTAATACTATAATATGGTTAGAACTATATTTCAATCTCTTATTAATAAATAAGAAATAGGCTGTCCCACTCAGAGGGAATGGCTGGTTGTGTTGCTTCACATCACTGAAGGCAACAAAAACTTCTGTTTCCAGTGCCATGTGAGAAGAGAAACGTAACCTTTTCCGATTGTATAAGATGTCCAATGCTATTTTGCAGTGAAGACCTGGTACATTCTTCATATATTTTAAACATAAATTATTCAATGAAATAATAAAGAAGAAAAACTTGTAAAAATGTTGTTTCTTAAGCCCTTCTAGTTTTAAATCACTTTACAGAAGAAAATCATATCCACAAGCATTCACAGATCAATCTTCGGTATATATCAGAAGAAAGAGTGATTATCATTGCAGATCTGCAGCAGTGAGAGATGTAAACTAATTTTCTATTAGTGACTGTGAGCAAACAGTCACAAACAGAGAAAAAAAAAAGAGAGAAAAAAAAAAAGAGGAAAAAAAAAAGGGGGGGGAGTGGTTCTGGACTCATGTTCAAGCCTGTAGCTATTACTGCAGGGACTGGTTTTCAGAGAAATTTCAAAGCAGCCAGGTTTCATTGAGTAGGATCTGACACATATACAGCTGTGCAGAATTCCTTTCCCTCTTTGCACAGGAAGAAATTATTATGAACCCAAATTTCATTTCTGCAGGACTGCAGTTCAAAGCAAAGATACAAAGAATCCCTTGGTGAATCCCAAAGTGTCCCTTTGTCTTTTGGACAAACTCAAACTCAAACCAAGTGCAAGGAAAGACATTTGGTTCAAGGGTTTAGAACAGTTGTTCCTTGACTTAAACAACAGAGAACTTCTGAAGGCAAAACTTTCTGGAGACCGTCCTAGTGATCTCACCCTGACACTGAAGAAATGAAGAAATAATCTAAGGCTATCTCAGGCAGTCTCACTTTCATTAAAGGTCCTTTAAAGCTGTAATATGAAAGAATGAGTATTCACTAGAGCCATCAAATTATCCAGACTCCATGGGCATGGGAATAATCATTCTGTTGTGCTCAAAATTTTGTTTGTGGGCAAAAAGGAAACACACCTTACGTAACAAGCCAAGAATTTATTGTGTTTATAATAGGAATCTGAACAGTCTGTCAAGAATTTTTAGTAGTCCACATGTAATTATGTAGAGAAATATGTTTTTGCAGAAGATTCAATAATAATGATACAGTTAAAGTTGTTATATACCCAGTTTTTAGTTTCTATGCCACTTCCTGATGTTAGGCTCACCCTTTTCCTGCTCCTGAGGTTGGTGGTTTCATAATGGTGGTGGTGAGGTCTTACAGTGAGTTGCCACCATCTTTTGCTGGAAGAATGGTCATGTTGGTAGTTTCCTTCTTCTCACCCCAAGATCCACTTGGGATCATTTTTCTTTCTTTCCTAACATGTTTTTAAGTCTTTGTTCTTCCTTCACTGGCATGCAGCTCCACATTATATCCAAGCGTACTATATAAATTGACCTTGTTAAATACTATTTCATGATTCTTTTTATGACCTTGAAACCATATTTATCCTACTCTGGGGCTCTAAGGCCTGTTGTTAGCAATGCCAGGGTACAGAAAAAGATGTAAAACATGTACTTTGGATATCTGTTACATTGAAAAAATCTTGCCATCAATTATATTCAGCTTTTTATGCAAGATTTTTTTTTTTTTCTGAAAAAAATGCTGAACTGTTGATGATAACTAACAACAATAAGATGACTCAGCACTTTATTTTAATGAGAAGAAACTAAGTATGGATTCACTTAGCTGTTGTCTTATTTCTTTCTTCTTGTTTCTTCTATCAGTCTCCAATAAACAAAATGTAAGGCACATAATATGCAATTTTTACCTATCTCTCAAGTTTTTGACATTTGAGTGGGCTGGGTGTAATGATCATTGCAAAGCCTATCTTCCCATCCCTTATGTTTAAATGTGACTATTATCACTAGTCAAAACACCAGGAAAATAGGAGAAATTTCTATTTCACACACATACAAACATATACTTCACAGACCTTTTCCTTCCTTCCTTCCTTCCTTCCATCCTTCCTTCCTTCCTTCTTTCTTTCATTTCTTTCTTTCTTTCTTTCTCTCTCTCTCTCTTCCTCTCTTCCTCTATTTCTCTTTCTTTCTCTCTTTCTCTTTCTCCCTCCCTCCCTCCCTCCCTGCCTGCCTGCCTGCCTTCCTTCTTTCCTTCCTTCCTTCCTTCCTTCCTTCTTTTTTTCCAGAAATATTTTGATACATCTTTTTTCACTCCTTGACATCAATCAGCTTGGAGAAAAGGAGACTCAGGGGCGACCTTATTGCTCTCTACAGGTGCATTAAAGGAGGCTGTAGCGAGGTGGGGATCGGTCTATTCTCCATGTGCCTGCTGATAGGATGAGGGGGAACGGGCTAAAGTTGTGCCACAGGAGGTTTAGGTTGGATGTTAGTAAAAACTTCCTTACCCAAAGGGTTATTAGGCACTGCAATGCATTGCCCGGGGAAGTGGTTGAGTCACCATCCCTGGAGGTCTTTAAAAGACATTTAGCTGTAGAGCTTAGTAATATGGTTTAGTGGAGGACTTTTTAGTGTTAGGTCAGAGGTAGGATTAGGTGATCTTGAAGGTCTCTTCCAACCTAGACAATTCTGTGATTCTGTGATAAAGTAGGATTTTATTTTATAAATTCTCATTGCACCGATTATGATCAAGGAAGTCTCTCTTTGTAAAAAGGAATTAAATTTTTTAAAGGGAAAGCTGCTAGGAGCTTATTTTAGAGTTAGAAGATAGGCATAGGTGGATGCCTCATAATTCAAAAACAGGGCAGGAATCGGTACAATAACTGAGTATGAGCAGAAGCTCAGAAAGTTGTCTGAGTGAGTTTGATTAATGTGTGGAACTGGCTATGAGGGTCAGAAATAGCAGTAGATGTAACCATGACAATATTCCAAAAACATACTTAGGAAAAACTGTGTTGGGAACAAAGATGATAGGGTATAACTATTACTGATATATTTCTGAAATTCGTATAAGAGATAAAAACACATTAAGGTCTCAGAGATGCAGACTCGGGTAAATAGACTTTCAAAATATTTTTAGCAATAGAAAGGTACAGAGTGCAGAAGATATAGCAGAGAATGATGCTAAGTGGAGAAAGACCTACAGAAGTGAAAATGTATTCTTCAGTTTGAAAGATTACATAAGAGGATATATATATATTTTTCTTCACTGTAGCTCTGTATTGTGGCTAAATCAAAAGATCCACTAAATGTGCTGCAGAGCATTTTTCACACATAAACCCAAACATCCATATGTTCAAGGCCACAAGTTCTAGCACCCAAACAGGTTTCCCTGGTTCTTTCTAAGAGCCCTGTGGAGTGTTCACTGTGGCCATGACAGTGACAAGTTTTAAAACGGAACAGATACAAAACCTAGCAGTGGAAGGCAACTGCTATCTAATTTTGCTGGCTCATTTTAAACTAGTCCATTCCCAGCTGTGAGGTCTCCATTTAAGAGCAGCAGATACAAATGGTGGCACTTATGGGCGATGTACTATTTGTGAGCACCTAAGCTAAGTCCGTGGAGATAATTAGGGTATCAGCACAAGCATCATATTTTCTAAGAATAAGATGCAGATGGGTTTAAGAACCCATTTTCTATGGGTGCAGAGAAGGCTCTTCAGTAAAAAAATGTAGAACACCTGACAACACGATGGTGCTTCAGAGATTATGTGTGTACTTTTCAAACTGCATGATCAAGATCTATTTAAAAACAGGAAGTCTTTTAGTGGCTTGAGCAGAAGCCAGATGGGACCATCAGGTGAGGATGGAGACCTGAAAACCTGGAAAGAAGGGAAATCCCTAAAATTACCAGAACATGAGCAGAAACTAAGGAGGGATGGAGATGTTTTACTAATTATAGCATATTTTCCACATGGCTAAATTCACATTCACTTTTACTTGGTAAAGTTCCAACAGCTTTTTAAGAACTATGGATTTTCGCAGAATATCTGATAGGGTACTGAGAAGAAATTTCACTGGAAGCCAGCAAAACAAGACTTTTACATGCAGTTTGTTCTCCTGAATTCCTAGGGAATTTGGCAAATACACCTCAAAATATTTTCTTAAATGAAGAACAGGTGCTGTTCCAAGACTTAAAGTTTTCCAGGAGACATAACTG
The DNA here is from genome assembly GCF_963932015.1 of Anas acuta. Taxonomy (NCBI): domain Eukaryota; kingdom Metazoa; phylum Chordata; class Aves; order Anseriformes; family Anatidae; genus Anas; species Anas acuta. The sequence continues at coordinate 18,673,403 of NC_088992.1, forward strand.
GAATACGTTTAACTGGCAACACTGGCATTTTTACATATCTCTGTCAGATTTCCTGGGATTATGCTCTTCATCCTGGTTAGTATTCTGGTTCCTGTTCAGAAAACCATATCCAGAAATACATAGGTAACAGCCACTGTTTCCTGAAGTGTCATTGGCAGACACAACATCTCCCTTAAAATAATATATTCTTCACATGCTCTTTAGAGTTTTTGCAGATAAACTAAAATAAGAAGTCCTATTTAAAATATGTACTATTGATTATTTGTATTATTGATTATTAAGCTTCCATTTCTTTAATTAAATCTTTTTGATACTGTTTTATTGAGGAGCTCAGAGCATTGTGTGTTCAGGTAACAATTGCAGATAACAAATGTTTCTCATTCTTTAATCTGAATACATATTGTAATGAATTTAATCACCTCTGCTGCTAATCTACTATAGTGAGAATAAAGAAATACTGCTATGGGTACCACAACACAAGAATTGATTTTACAGATGCAGTAGGTTTCCTTTCTTTTTTTTTTCCTTCCTTAACAAATGTTGTAATTAAAGCTGCAAATTATTTTCAGTTCTAATACTCTCTGAAGCTCTTCATACACTCAGAACATTTTCAAAGTTCTCATGTGAGCTACAATTCTTGGTTTCTGGCCGATGAATAATTGTTTTGCAAAATGTAAAATAAAATCCACTTTTTGAAATCTGTAAGACTAAAATTATTCCTATTCCCTTTTAAAATCATATCCATATAGGGCTTTTTTTTTTTTCACACATATAATCCCTAGATGACTGAGTAGTGAATTATGGAACTCAAAAAAGTAACCATTATGGAGACAGAGTAAAGGGTTAAAAGTGGTTCAATATAAACAGCAAACAGTAACTTGGAAATGCTTCATTTTAGTATTGAGAAATTATATCTCTCTAGAAGCCATGTCAGCATAGAATCACAGCATGGCTGAGGTTGGAAGGGACCTCTGAAGTCCAACCCCTCTGCTGAGCAGGACCACCTAGAGCACATTGCCATGTTGAAAGACAAAAGGAACGCTGTCCTCACTGTGGGAAATAGACGTATCTTAGCCTTACAAACTTTTTGACATCCAGGAGGCAGAATTGCGGATCTGTATCATGATAATCGGTAGAAGAAAAGAATATTTTCATGTTGCTAATTGTGGGATCTTAAAAATTGTGCTCAGAGCCTGATTAGTTATGCTGGACCTGGAAGTTAAGAATTTTCTCCTAAAGATTTGTGGTGACTTAATCTCATGTGCTGCATTAGAGATTTAGTAAGGTTTTAAGTCATTTTAAGTACATAATTTAAGTCTTTAAAGCTGCTTACTAAGGTTTTTGAGCTTTTACTATGGAAACAAGGGAGAGAAAATGAAAAAAGATATTAATGATGTAATGCTGTCTTTGCCCCAAAGAGTTTACAAATATCAATATAGGTTTATTTACTATAATGCACTCTTTGACATTAGTTAATTATTTTGGCCCAATAAAAGAGCAACAGTATTTGTGATTGTCCTCTAAGGACAATCCTCAAAGCATTTTACTACTGGCAAACTTCCCCTCTTCCAAATCCTCCCCTTCCAAGAAAATGGTGATACTTTTACTAACTTATGAAATGAAAGCGTAGCACACAAAGAGATTTGGGTTCACAAGCCTCACTGGCTGTAGAAGCAAAATGCATCATTTCAGTTATTTATATGAAAGCAAAAAGGTGTCTTTTCAGTCTTCAGGTTCACCTACTAAGACTGTTCCTGGCAATATAAATATTATTACACAGATAACATGTCTCATATCTTCCAAACCCTCTAATCACATCACCACTTCTTCAGCTAAAGTTGCTTACTGTGGTAATGGATTTGCTTTGCTTCTTTCTCCTTTTCCTGCATAACTGTGAGCTACCATCAACTTTCCCATTTGTTCTTATTCCACAGTGGCATGCTCCCTTCCCTCTAAAATATACTTACTAAAGGTATACACAGCCTAATTTCACTTAATAGAGAAGGTTGCCCTGCATTTTGTCTGTTAATTTGATCATAATAACTCACCCTTCTGAGTCCTTGCACTGGTTTCCTATCTGCAGTAATGCCAGTCTTGTCAGTATGTTCAAAACACAGTCTAATTCCAGCCTTCATTTCCATATACCCTTCAGTTCTGCCTCCTATTCACAACAGTCTTTCTGGGCTGATGCTAATGCCCTTATTCTCAGTAGCAAGTCCCTTTAAGAGCTATCAGTGTTTCATCACAGAGATTCAAACTGACTGTAAATTGAATTGTATATCAATTATTTGGTGGTATTCTTCATACACTGACATCTGTCTGTTTGTTTGCCTTTAGTGTGGTATCTTTCTGGGCAATGGTTTCTCAGCTGTTTTGAAAATATTGGTCTTTAGTACAGATCAGCATGAGCCAATGATCTACATATATACCTATATTATTGATTTTTATTTATTTACTTATTTTGGTCAGGGGATTATCTTTCTTCACATGGAGGCAGTTTGAGTGCCTAAATTTAGGTAGAATGGCTCTTTGGCCTATAAAAGCAGAAATCAGGATAGCAAAAGAGGAAAGATGATCAACCTTTATGAACCTAATGAACCTTAATTAACTGTGCTCCCTTGACTCCATCACTATTTGCTGTATACCCAGTTGAAGTTTTTTAACTGTTAATCTACTGTGTGAGGTCTTTTGTGCCTTCATCACTTCATCAGTGGAAAAAAAAAGAAGAGTATGTCCTATACCTCCCTTTTACAGGTTGCATGAGAAATGACTAAGTGACCAATCTCATAACTGACTTTTTTGGCTTTCTCTGTCTTTACCAACCATATGCATGGATCACTGAGGGCCAGAAGTGCACCTAATAACATATTGAATAGTATATTGATTAGTTTAATAAGGTTTTCTAACAAACATTACCTCATTAATATTAATTGTTCTTAACTGTTTTTATCATTCTTCCTCTTTCTGTCTCTTTTTCCCTCTGCTCTTGAAAAATAATGAAATATTTTTATTTTTTTTTTTACAAGATGAATTAAGCAAAAGTGCAATTCAGTAGGTAATCCTCAATCTGTTGAAGCAGGCAGATTTCTGTTTCTATCTGAAGATATCTTACTACAGATTAACAAAGGCTTCATCTGACCAGAACATGCTATTTGTGTTACACAATACAGCACTGAATCACTATTGAAGGAAAGCATTTTCTGATGTCACCCAGTGTTTTCCAGGGAATTCTGTCAGAGAGTTATTCTAGGTATGCATGAGAACCTTTTTAAGACACATTTCAGTGTATAGAACCATAACTATTTTTCTGAAAAAAATAAAAAAAAAAAAGGAGAGTTAAAAAATTTAATATGATAAATGGCTCAGAGAACAGCTAGACTTTCATCTCAAGATTTCACACCAAAGTCCAAGATGGCATTCAGTGAAAAATACAATTTCATATTTCATGATTACCTGCATCATTTGGAATAAGCTAATGCAAACACAAAAAGTAGATATCTTCTCTTTCCTTCCCTTAAAATGTTCATTGTTAGCCTTCATTCCTTTGAGACACTTTTCTTTCCATATATTGATGTTTTATTTATGGTAATAATCTGTATATGTTGGTTTAGGTTGTGTAAAAGTGCTTTTTCTTTAATATTTTGCTGTCTGTCTGTGAACAGATGAAAGTTATGTCTCGTAAGAGTAATATTTAGTTTCATATACAATGGCCAGATTTCACAGTTAGGCCTACACATTGTGTTGTACATCACTGATTATGTGTGAAAATGTCCTTCAACTAAATCTGAAAAAATATAACTGAGCCTGTAGGTAAGAAAATATGACTTACACTTAAGTGAATTTCTTTATTAAAGATAACCATTTGTTGCATTGGGATTCTTGTATAAATTAATTAAGTTCTACTACCTGCCACTGCTTTGGATATATAAGAGGTTAAACTAATGATTATTCTGGGTCTGATCAGCTATATATCATGCCAGGTCTTTTGCATCTGACATGCCACTAGCAGAAACTAAGAGCAAAATATTGGGGCAAGAATATAGCAATGCTTTTCTGGTAAAATCTCTGCTTCCAGAAACATGCAGCTGGAGATTTCCTGTAACAAAATCTTGCCACTGAGTTCAATGCTCCTTGATGTACTTCTCTTGGTTTTGAACCTCTGTAAAACTTTAGTCTCTGCAGTTACCTCACTGGCTAGAAAAGTAAACTTTCCTTATTTTTTCACATAGCTAATGATAATTTATTCAGGCTCTTTATAGGAGAAAACAAATAATGCTTCTGTAGTGAACTTCCTTCTGGTTGCTTAGGACATCATATGAAAATGCATTATGCTGTTGAAGTAGTCATTTATATGGGAAGGTGTTTGCTAAATTTCTCTTCTGCTTATGCAGTCACTGAATTATTTCTCCTGATGGCTTTCAGCAGCATTAAAGCCTCCCATTTTTGAGAGTAGTTGTGTTAAAAATATTATCCAGTTATATAAATAAGAGGATATCACTGTGTGTCAGACTGAATACCCAACATTCAGTCCCATGAGACTCACATATTAATTTCCTGGCACAACTGTACAAATAACCCAGAATCACATTCAATGATTATCACCCTCAATAGCTGCCTTCAGTTTACCACCTTCAGCCCTCTTTTACCTCAGTTTGTCTCAGCAAACTGGTAGGTGCTGGGACTTGTGAAAATATGTACCCACTATCTCCCTCTTCCAACTCTTCTATGAAAAAAGATGGAAAAAATGATAGTTTTTATATAAATTTCTCACATTGAAGTAGATGATTACACATATGTTATAAATGAATTTCTAACCATATGACAAATTTAAATGTAAATATTATTTTCTTGTTTCCAAAGATAAAATTAAATGATATTTTCTCCACCTCCTGGCTTATAGCAAACCTTAATTTCCTCTTAATTGGAAAGGTCAAAATTGCAGGTTACTTCTGAACATAACAGAAGAAAAGATGGACTCAATTCAAACAACAACAAAGCTCCTACTGACTGCACTGGAGCTCTTCCGAGCTAGGAGCTCACCTAAATACCTGTAAAGATAATATGTCTCTCTAGGTATATACGCTTGGAGGATTCAGACTCTCATGGCCTGGTTTTGTTAACATTATAATGATCTGGGCTATAATCCAGAATCAAATGGAGGAATGTAATATATACATTAAGTTTTAAGTCTTTAGAAGTCACTAATCATGTTGAGTCTAAAGTCTAAAATCAGTGAATTTAGAATGGACCATTTAAGCTGTTCCTTTTTCATATCACTTTTATCCTTCAGCTAAAATAGCTCTTCACCTTTTCACCTGTTTTTTTTTGTGTTTGTTTGTTTGTTTATTTCTTCATGCTATGGATATATTCACTATGATTAATCATATTCCCTAAATTCATTAGTGCTCAGCAAGTTTAGTTTTAGTCTCAGTTAGTCTCAGTGAGTTTAGTCTCTTGAAATAGGCTCTTCCTTACCTCATAATAATAATAATAGTTTTCTGACTATGGCAATGGATTTCTTTTTCCTGCAATTTGTGGTTCTTTCCTGTTACTTTCTGCAGGAATTTAGTCTTTTATGAAATGGACGTTACTTGTTCTAAATAAACATCCTCCACCTTTGCACACAGAAGCATCTCTCTACTTGCAGTAAAGTTACTTGGACATCTATTTCTATCATTAATTGTTAGATCTATTCCAAAAAGAGATAAATATACATGCATCTTGGTCTTTTAGTGCCGCACAGTCTCCCTAGCTCTTGTGCAGAACAAGAAAACAGGTTCTGCTCTTCAACAAAGAATATTGTTTATATCCAGAGGGTCAGGACATAGGTTTCTATGTGAGACTTAAGATCAATGTATGCTATAGTTTGTTGGCTGAAATGGCATGTTAAGTTTAAGCTGATCTTCAATACAGAATGAATTTCACCCTGGCAGACAAACAGAAAACAACAACAACAAACTGTTTATAGCTATTGTAAATCAGTTAGCTGGAATGTAGATTGAGAGCTTTCTGCAGAGTAAAAGCATTATACAGTGTAAGAAATACTTCTTGAAGATTCTTCTGGAGTTATAATTTAACTGGGCTATTTCCCAGTTCTTAGCTCTAAACACATTACATATAAGAATTCATACTCTGTAGGTCCTGGTTTTTCTCTCAGCAAGAGACTGACTTCATCTGGTCAAGCGTTAGTGAGAAGATTAAACTGGGTCCATGATATGAGGAGATTCCTAAGACTGCAGAGATGTTCAGCATTAGCTGCAGGATAGGATGTTGATATCTCAGTAGACATCACAGGGAAAATGCAAAATCAAGCCTTACCATCCGTGTCAAAGGGAATTTATAGTGCAATAAATGTCCATAAGGAAAGTGCAACACTAGATAAACTATGAAGCATCAAAACTAAAAAGAAACTTTACTTCTAAAATCTTTGTGTGTGTGTGTGTGTGTATACCAAGCCCAAATCCATATTAAGTGAGCCTTCAGCTAGCAATGTACTCTCCCCTGCCATTCTGACATAACCTACCTGTTCTGTACAAGACTGAGTGGGGCTGCAGGTGCAGTAGTTTGTAAAGCAGCAGTTCAGACTGCATCGATGATGCCAACAACCACAGTACACTCTAGGTGTTCTGTTGCATGTTTTCAAAGAACTAATGAACTATTACTTTAATACAAAGTCTATATCTGTGAATGTATAAACATTTTATAGTTAGAGTGGCTGAACAAAACCGGGGAAAGGTATAGGGTGCTGAGCTAACTTAAAATGGGTTAGTGCATCTCCAAGTTGCAGGAAAGTGCCATTTGGGAGTCTGGACCTGGGTCCTTAGGATGCCTCTTCTTTGGAGATTGCTTTTTATATGTTTTATCTAATCTTCTAATAACTCATGTTTTCAAGTCATGATTCAGTGCTTTTTTGGAGCAAGTGGTGGTCATTACTGAGGTACAAAAGTGTTTAAGCATAGTGGGATGGAGACCTGCAATGAGTTTCCTGTGACCAGATATGTACTTCCTTTGCCTTCATACATTCACTCCTGTCAATCTTCTTTCCTTTTAAATTTTTGGACAATGTTACGGAGTTTCTTGACTTGTAAAAACTGAACAAATATATAACAGGAAAACAACATGATCACAATTCAAATCAACAAGATATTTTTTTTCCAGATAGCATTGAACTAGAACAGTTTAAATTCATGACCAAAGACATGGTTTAGATGGCCACTGAGAAGACACATAACGTGAATTGCATGGTGATTATTACAATTAAAGATTAGATTCATTTCTAAAGCTGCTGTTAGTTTGTTTATTTATTTATTTACTATTAACAAGTTTGATTTCTCAGATTTTCAAGGATTCAAACTTTTTGAAAGGCTTTCTAATATCACTTTGCATATTCATCAGAGTAATTTGGAATACATGAATATTAGTATGCAAGTTATGGTTACGTGGAATAGCCAAAAAAACAGAAGTTAGTTAAAGGGTTTAATACACATTTCCAAACCATTATATACTTGAAAGTAGGGAGAAAATATCTACAATATTTTATGCTCCATTAAAATTACTAGATAGTGAGAATGTTATTTACTTGTTCTAGTCTGCTTTATAACATTGCTTTTTGCAGTCTTTTTATTAGAATCATAGCTGTTCCAAATTCCTTCTCTGAATCAGTTTGAATGTATTACCATTACAGCTGATAACTGATAAAAGTCAGGAATGCAGTATGGCTATGAAAAACTCAAGACAATCTCACTCTCCTTGCTACCCCTGAATTTTTCAAGTAGAGTGAAGGTCCTGTGTCCATGCAGTCTCAGCTCTGCTGAAATACACGGTGGTATATAGGCCAGTCAGCACTAAATCTGCAATTTCATTGTACCATAGACAAGGATAAAGTCATCATTTAACAGCATTTGTATTCACAACTTCTGTTGTGGTGCTTCTTTACAAGGGACTATTCCTTGTTGAGAAATTGTCTCTTGCTGAGCAACATCATACTCCAGTAATGCTCCAGGTGACTTCCACAGGACCTCTGACTTTACAGAAGTGCTATGCACTGCATGAAAGAATTGGAAGTTAGTATATGAATAACTACATCTGCAAGGTTGATTCCAAACTGATGTTAACAACCTTTACAGTAATTCTAAATGACTGTTCAGCTCAGGGATATTCATGCCCCTCTTAATCATTGTTATTATATCATGTACCACACGGTGCAAGAAACCAGCTGATACTGCTAGTGCTTTACAGGAACAAAACAATTTTATTCATTTCCATGCTGTGTAATTTGCTAAGAAAAATATGCTCGTTCATATATGCACCAAGGTATTTTAGAGTTAAAATGATTGTCTTGTGCTTTTTTTTTTTTTTTTTTTTTTTTTTCCTGATCATTCTTGACAGTTTTCAATTTAAGTTATTTAGTTGTAGCATAGAAACATTGTAGAAACGTTGTCATTCCAATACTTGGGCACTTCCAAGGAAAAAAAAAAAAAAAGTAGCCACTGTCCCAGCATTACTCTGCACTGTGTTCATGTGATTTTTGTTGTCAATGTGTTAGAGCTAAGGACTGGACAAAAATAACAAATAAAACCCATATGTAAACAGTACATAGGGTATAGCTTTCAATCTATCTGAAACTTTGCTGGTAAGTGAGCTTTAATAAATGCAATATGCATTAATTACTTATGTAGTATACAATAAGTTTAATCAAATATTATTTCCAATTAAACCCCATACTGATATGTGCAAATATTAAAGTATTCTATGTACATTTTAAAAATATTGTCTCAAACCCAGTATTATGGTGCACAGACATTTGGAATTTGGTTTGACTCATTTTCTATGAGTGTTTCAGTCAAAAGGGTGGGTTGCACAGTGCTGTTACACTGGTTTGAGTGATAGGATAATGGAGGAACTTAACTTTATGCAGTATTTGCAGCACAGTTAGGAACTTATGAAATTTTGAAAGAAACGCTTCCTAAAACTTTAGTGTGCAGAGTTGTAAAGATGTACTGTGTGAATGTTATGAAACTAATGATATAAAATCACTGTAAAGGTAATGTACTGCTGTGCTATAATGTGACATTTATTCTGAATTGATTCAAATCATGGTTTGTTGCTTTCAGTGATACCTGAATTGTACCTTAATTTTCTTCTTCTTTCTCTGATCTTCCAAACTATCAACAATTGTGAAACAACTAATTTCTCCAGAGAATAGCTTTTTTTTTTATATTGAAATAGGAAAAACCTCTGCACAAAATTAACAACCAATTTATGTTCAACTACTTTGATAAGATTCTGCAAATAGTTAAACATCTGTGTGTACTGACTGTTTTCAACACATTTATTTACACACATAACATGGAGCACATGTTAGTGATCAGTTACATTGCCCTATAAGAATTTCAATGTCCAAGACAAGTGACACATAATACAATTATATTGCCCTCTATCTGATCTGTTTGATGAGTTTCTAAGAAAGAAAAGTTTTCATTGTGGCTATAAATAGACACTAAGTTCAACTTTCCTAACTCTCTCTTGGTCCATGTCTTCCCAAAGCTAACACTAATTTTTCTTCCACAACAGGAAGAGAAAGGTGTCTTGATTATTAGAAATAAAATCATGTTTTCATGTTGACTCGTTGAAAATATTTTTGTAAAGCACTAAAAAGAATTTTCCTCTTTAATTGTAACTCCTTAATATTACTTCTCTGTCTGTTTTTCCTTAAAATATGATGTCAGGAAAGTTTCAGAGCAAACCATCTTGGCTATCAGATGATTATGAACAGAAAACAGAACACTTTGCTGAGCTAAAAGTTTAATTTCTACTATGAAGAGTTTCTTTTAAAGCTAATGAAATAATTTTGGCAAAATTCTGTAGCTGAAAAGTGAGTGAAAAGAAGCAAATTAAACTAACTATCAGGGATCATTTTAGTGGAAGTTTTACAGTAAAATAATCTGAGACTGTGTCTGTGTAAAGTGAGCACTTTCCAGTGGGAAAGAAGGAAGAATTACACAGAGCAATACAAACACAGGTACAGTCACCTCAGCTGAAGTCCTTAGGTGAACTGCTTTCTTGAAATCCAATAAAAGCTCATTTTCCATTGCTTTCTATTCACTTAGTAATCACAAAGAATTCTTACAAAATCAGACATGCCTTATGCTTGTCTGGCTTCTGACAAGGTCTCTTTTCTGGTAGGCTCACTAAGTTTTATTTCACTTTCTACTTCATTTTCAGCCATTTTACATTTAATTTTAGGGGAATTCTTCACAAAGTTATTTGTTTGTGATGAAAGCTACTGTAAAATCCAGCAACTTTTAATTTCCTTGGTCAGTAATTTTTGTCTTTTGTTTTGCTTGGAACTAAAGTCCTACATCTGCAGCTACAAAGTTCAGTTTAAAAAAAAAAAAAAAAAAAATTAAGCCACTTTTTTGTATGGCAGTGTCTAAGGAAAAGGAAGGGAGCAGAAAGAAGGTAAATCTGAATGAGAAGCCTGTATGACTACAGCATTAATAAGAGAAAAAGAGAGAAAAAGGAGTTGGTACTAACTTCTGTAGTGTATAAATGTCAACAAGGCTTGTGCAGCTGTGAGGAAAAGTCTATTAGGACTTGAAAGACCAAGTACTTTACAATGCAATGCTACTTGCTCATCTAAACTGTTAAATGTACAGTCCAGAAACCTTTGTAAGAATGCCTGGTTCAGCATATTGCTTGGCACTGCAGTAGTACTTACTCTCCCCCTCCACTTTCTGCACATCCATATACAAACTCCTTCTTCCTCTGCTATTAAGATTTTTACCTCTTTACATTTATGTGTACAATACACACATGCAGCATGCTTGCACATGTTGTCTTCAAACAGTACATGTGTAAGCACGTGGGGGTAAATGTTACTGTAAATATTTGTCTAATCTGACCGGCTATGTGATTTGCACACTCTATTACATCCCACTGCTTGTTTCATCAGCATTAAACACATCTCAGTAACCAGCAAATGCAGGCAGCAGCTCACTACCTGCCTTCGGAGGTTTTGCAGAGATCTGCATCCCTGTCCTTGGTCCTAGATCCTTGCACTGGCTCCTTACAGAACAAATATACAGCGCTTCAGAGCCCAAAGCCCAGGCACGGCCATGATGCAGCTGCTTAGGTGGAAACAAGCGTGAAGGCATGGATGTTCTACCCACAAAACACAGCTGCATTATAACTCCATGCACTCTAGCAAACAATAATTCAGAGGGAGAAGGCTTCATTAATATGGCACCAAATTCCATGAAACACCCGGCATGTACCACCATCACACACACCCGCTGCTCACACTCCCTGTCCATTTCAGAGCAACCACAATTGTAAGAGAAATGAAACATTATAAGATCTCATCTGCTAGGAGATAGATGAACGTAATGTCGCTATCTAAACCTCCAGCATTCTCACGACAGCTCTGCGAATTTGCAAACAGCGTCTTCACCCCCAGCCCTCCTCCCCCCCACCCCCCCAACAAACAGAATCAGAAAGCACATCTTACCACTGGATGAGAGAGAGGAACACAAGTGCCCACACCATCATTTTGAGAGAAAATGCAGGATTCAAGAGTGCAGTGCTCCCCAGGCTTGTTGGATTTGGAGGAATCATCTCTTTCTCTCCCCCCCCCCCCAGCCCTGTTTTTTCCCCTTTTCTCTCGGTTGCAGATGGATCCGTCCCCTTCTTTTTTTTTTTTTTTTTTTGGTAGTGGTTCTTCTCCCCCTCCCTACCAGGTCCCGTCAGTGGGATGATACATTGCACCCAGCTGCGGGAATTAATATGCGGGGGGGGGGGGGGGGGGGGGGGGGGCAGAAATTAGATCTGCACAAGCCCTTTGCAGATATAATCAAAAAACGTCAGCTCAGGCAGCAAGCAGCAGCTTCCAGATCTAGGGCAATAATATAATTGGGAGAAAAGAAAAGAAAAACTGCACATACACAAACACTCGCAGAATAAAAACAGTCAAGGGAAGGAGAAACACATACACATGCACACATTTACAGAACCACTCACATACATGCAACAATCCGATACAGCAGTGGAAAGGGTAGATGAGAGAAAAGAAAGAAGAGAAAAAAAAAAAGGAAAAAAAAAAAAAAGAATGAATAAAGCAATGGAGCTTCTGCCTGAATGCAGATTAACTCCGAGGTCAAAGTGGAAATGATGCACTCTGCTGCAGCAGCACAGATTAACACATGCGTGGTGTCAGCCGTGGTGCTTTTTAACCTTTGATTACACATATGCAGGCAGCCTGGATTTTTGCTTTGGAGGCAAGAAAGATTTGGCAGGCATAAAAAGGGAGGTTGGAAGGAAAAGCTTGCCCTATGCTGCTGAGGATCCTCATTTTTCTAAACAGCTTGGAAATCGTGATTGCACAGGGGAAAAAATAAAAGGATGGATCAGGGGAGTGGAAAAGGGAGGGATGGTTGTTGCTAAGTAACTCAGGAAATGGGGAAAGCAGCATTGGTGGAGTCAGTATCAATGAGGTGATTCAGTGTGTGATAGGATTAGGGAGAATATGCAAGGTCTTCATCTCCCCTCCCCCTAATAAAATCTGGCTAGACCAACACAGGAAATGCTTCCTGGACAAAGGGGAAATGCTAGATGGCTATAAAAGCTGGATCTGGCCAAGTTTTGGAACCAGAATCCCAGGTTCCATTGTACAAACATGAATTTTAGCTGCTATTAGGGCCAAAAACCAAAAAACAAAACAAAAAACTAACAATAAAACAACAACAACAAAAACAAACAAACAAACAAACAGAGAATCTCGTGATTTCCCAGAGGCAGAGCACCTCACTCTAAAACAGACAGTTGGACCATGATCCACAGTAACAAATTTTTGACCCCCCCCCCTTTTTTTTTTCTGCCTAAAAGCAAGGCAAATATAGACAGCATTAAGCTTCCTCAAACCTGCTTACAAACCAGAGCTTGGTGTGCAGATATAATCATCGGAAATGGCAGCTGCAACCTGATACTGTTTCAGTTCAAAACCTACCCCTGTGAAGCTCTAAGGAGAAAAAAAAAAAATTCTTTTAAGGAGTGCTCAAATGGAGAGCAAGTGAAATGCTTCTCACAAAATAAAGGTAGCAACATTTCCATCTGTTCTGAGAGTAGCCTGAACCAAATTTGACACTTGGATCCTGCTCAGACCTGCCAATACTTGGGCTAATCTGGTAACTCCCAATGTCCAAATGCAGAATGTAATTTATCCATCAAAAACATATAGGTACACTAGTTGCTTTCCTGGAATCTCAAAAAAAACAAATATCCAGCCTCCAGCCATCACATTTAACTACAACAATAAAAAGGCAATCAATGTTATTAGTTGAAATAAATGCATTTTGGAAATGGCTGTTATCTTCTGTGATAATCTGGAGCCCATATCTAACACATTCACTGCATGTTTATCAGTGGTTCCAAGCAAAATATCAAGTTATGAACCTGTTTCTTAATATTTCCAGTCAGTGACCTTATTCTTAATTCAGTCATTTCACCAATCTATGAAATACAGCTACTTCAAAGATAAAAAGCTATAAAGTATTCCCAATGGTCTCCACGTATCTCTCTGTGTATATATGTATGTTTGCATATTTAAATATTAATAGCTCATAGTTCATTTCATTACCTGTGAACATGCCACCTTTGTGTGGTGTGCTGTAGTCTCTCTCATCAGTAATCAAAACATCCCTGTGAAGGTTAACAATGTTGTGTGTGTTTTGATTAGGGAGTTAAAATTGCTTATAGCTGATCTAAGCATCTGAAGCATGCAAATGTTATTGTCTTAGCTATAGCACCTCTGTCTCATGTAACATAGGAAATATCAACTTTACAGTACAATTTACTTACTGAAATTTGTCTCATATCAAAATGTTTCACACCCATTCTGTCTGAAAACTCCCTACAAAATTGTTCTGCAGATTTACTCCAGAGGTCCAGCTCATTACGCTCCTCTAGAGAGGCAAAGAGCCTGCAAATGAAGAAAAGTCTTCTTTTATTTTATTTTATTTTATTGGGGGGGGGGGGGGGGGGGGGGTCAGGTTTGTTTGTTTGTTTTCCCTGGGCTTCCCATCACATGTAGGTTATCTCAAAAAGAGTTAGTGTTATATTAATCCTCCACTGCTTGGAGTTCATTAAGATGTACAGAAAAATAGCCCACTGATAATATTATTCTAGTAGGTATGTTATTATTACATATTATCTGTACCTTTCTATTTACATTATTAATTGTAAATCAGTGGTCTTTCATGTATCATATTACGATCTATTGTTCACCTCACTTTTATTTTCAGATGTATGCCGTTGGCCTTTGGGCATCAACTTAGATAGTGGGAATTAGGGTCTTTGGCATCTTGTACAATCAGCAGACTATACAAAGGCCAAGTCACATTTTTCAGTGCTCCTTGATAGTAGATACAGAACTAACATAATTTCAGTACCAAAATATTTGACCATGAGTCCTAAAAATTACCCACCAATAATCAAGGAATAGACAATTTGTTTGCAACGCCAAATACAAAATCATCCTGCAGTTCTTTTCAGTCTTGGCTTGGAGGAAGAGAAAGCAAAAACAGATTTTACCCTTAATACATTTCAATATTATAATCTCTGGTTATGATGATATCCCGTGCAGGGAAAAATATTGTTTATCTATAGCAGATGTAACTGCTCCAAAAAACAAAAATCTTGTTGCTGTGTTCTATTTGAACATGTGGTCTTTGAAGCACAGGCTTCTGCTTTTTGTGTCTACAAACTCAAATCAGACAGCAATCTTTTGGAACTCCATCATAATAAATTATCACAAAGGACCAAATTTACATGAGGACACTGCCTAGTGTCAAATGTTTCTCCGACGCTTTGTGTGTGATAAATCAATCCCACGTATTAACTTATCCCTGAGCACAAATGTGGCATGTTCATAGCAAATTACTTAAAGGTTTTGTATGGAAAAAATATAATGAAAAATAATTAAACAAAGAAGTGATTATTCCAAAAACATACTTTCTGTACAAGACTAGAGCAATACTCACAAGAGAATCCTATTGTACTTTGTCAGACATGTTGTTCATTTACAAACAGGCTCCCAGCTCCCATAGTTTTCCTGAACACTCTGTATCGTTAAGCCCAAAGAAAATCTGTCTCTTCCTTACCACTAAAATGACTTTTCCTGTGTATCAAATATTGCATCATACGTTACCAAAGAAGACAAAAGGGTATATGAGAAAAAGCAAATTAAATATATATATATATATTAATGAACTCACGTCAACCCATCTACTCATTCACTGCTCCCAAAGTAGTTTCTTCCATGGCTGAAAGCACCCCCTTTGGCTTTTGGAAAGTATTGGGATGGGATGGGATGGGATGGGATGGGATGGGATGGGATGGGATAGGATAGGATGGGATAGGATAGGATAGGATAGGATAGGATAGGATAGGATAGGATAGGATAGGATAGGATAGGATAGGATAGGATAGGATAGGATAGGATAGGATAGAACAGGTAAAATACACTGCCAATGTAAATAGATTGCCAAGTTATCCACAGAAAAGATAACATACATCATTTTCCTATCTGGAAGTCCTTTCTGTTTCAGCTTGTCATTCTTTGTGTTACATTAGACAAGAAAGAAAGAAATATATATATATATATATATAAATATAAAATGTTCTTAAACTTTATTTTTTACCTTTCAGGTGGCTGATAAAATCTGAGTAAGAGATTGGCTTTTATAGGTCATGTTAAAGATGGTTTCTCAAAGGCAAAATAAAAAACAAAATAAAACAAAAAAATCAAAACTTCTTTGTAGCTAAGCTGCCTAGTGATGATTTAGGAGACACGGTTAATTTCATGTTACCTAATCTTATGATTCTTAGATAAATATATGGAATGTTTCAAGTTGTTTTTATCCAAAAATAAAATACCTGAGTTACAAAGATCAAGAACAAAGTAAAACAAACAAACAAACAACAACAACAAAAAAAAGCCATTTGAACACTGCATGAATATAAAACTTAAAAAAAAAAAAAAAAAAAAAAAAAAAGACTTCCTTAAAGCTAAATAGAAATTTCATGGTATTTCATGGTATTAATAGTAACAAAAAATTTTGGTTTCTTCCAAGATTCTCCTAGCATAGTGAAGTCAATAAAAAGTGTTCCTTAGATGACATTCTAGGCTTTGATACAATTGCTGACTTTTCCCAAGGCCCACCTTCTAAAACATTTTCTGTTTACTAATAAGTATATACATTTTTATTAAAAAATGGAAACAACTAGAAATCAAATGAATCTTGCAGAACAAATTCATCTCTTAGAAGAAAGATAGCTCGTGGTTTAAGTGGCTATAACTGTATGTATGTCTGTGATGGTGTGTGTATTCCTGATAGGTTATTATCTCACTGATAAAGAAAATTCTCTACTAGAGGAACTGCTAGGTCTGACTACTTACTGCCAAGTCAAGGGACTGTGGATGGAGATTTCTAGAACTAGAAGACCTAGTGAACTAGGTTTAGTTCTAGTTCTAGTTCTAGTCTAGTCTAGTCTAGTTCTAGACTAGTTCTAGGTCTAGTTCGCTTTTAATTCTTTTGCACAAAATATTCCTAGATATTTTGTGAAGAAGTTGTATGTACATGAACTGAAGAGAAACTACGCTTTTTAGTGACAGACTGAAATCATAGATTAGGAACGTTTATTTATTAATGGAGAGGAAATTTTGGCCATTTAAAACATTTTTGTTTGTTTGTTTGTTTGTTTTTGGTTTTGTTTCAATCAAGTCTAACTAAACATTACTGCAATTAATACATTCATACCAAGGCTAAGTAGATGAACTCAAAACTACAGTGCTTCACGTATATACAGTCCTCTATATTTTGGCAAATGTAACTTAAATCTAATTATTTATTGTGATATAACTAATAATAATCACTTTGTAATATTAAATCTCACTACTACTTTCTCCTGGTAAATACTGAATGTAGTTAGACAGATTGCATATCATTGTGTAGAAGATGGATATTCTAGATTGGCAAAGTAGAACTCCAGATGGATTTAATTTTTTAACTGAGAAAGTAGAATTTAAACATTATTTCAGTGTTATTTTTTACAATTAAGATGATTCACTTAAGCTGCTAGAGTAAAAGAAAACTGAGATGAAAATGGCAAAAATAATAATTCTTTCAAGAAAGCAATCAAGCTGGGGTCAACTTTCAGGGTATTCAACCAATCAATTTTATTAAAAAAAAAAAAAAAAAGATTTTATGCTACTAGGGAAATGATTATCTATGTGTTTTTAGAATTATTTAAGAGGTTAGCAATAAAGGTTCTATTTTCTAAAATATGTACATAGTAGTATTTCATCTTTTTATGCAAATCGATTTTTTTTTCAGAAATATTTAAGCTGTTTCACCAGGTTTCTATTCTGAGCAATTGCTTTTTGAGTATCTGACTTACAAGAAAAAATGCTGGTAGCCCAAATGTACTGAAAACACAATCCCAAAATACCGTGTTTGTTTATGTGCTTTGATCTTGTGTTTAAACATTAAAGAAAATATATTTTTTTGGCTAAGAGTTCTCTTACTGTACTTAGATTCACAAGCTCCTGCCAGGAAAAGCCTTAACAAACATTATTTTTTACTATAAATATCCAGCATTCTTTTATCACAAAACTCTTTCAGTAGACTGCATTCCCCTTGTCCCTTTGACAGTGACCCTGTCAAAGTTTTCTTCTCAACCTGTAATATACCCTTGAAGACCTAGTTCCATTACACTAACTCCTATGTGAAAAAATCACCATATCAAGAAACTTTGTAAGGAACACAATAATGGTTTTCTAAACAGCACCATTAATGCCTAAGAGAAATCTCAACTCCACAAGAGTTTCAGAAAAGCATTATTATCAGGAGCTGTGTATTGTTACATATTCAAATGTGTATTAGTCTTTAGCAAGGTTTCTTGCATGTAGTGTGTTTTGAGTGTTTTTGTACTGTATAATGAATGAGCTTAGGTCAAAACCCTGTGTTCAAACTCTAGCTTTCTCCCTGTACCTTGTGCTAAATGTCTAAGATAAAGACCAATTATTTTTTTTTATATTTTTTTTTTATGGTGGTTTCTGCTTCTTGTTGTCAAGCACTATACTGAAGGGGAAAGGAGAATGTTAGAGATGTCATCCTCTCATTTCTGAAAGAGCGAGGTGTAACAGCCAGGTAATGCTGCTGTTGCCTCTGGGATTATACTAGAGCCTGTTTCCAGAGAAACAGTATACTTTCAGTGGGATGAGTTCTATTCAATCATTTCCAGTACAGTTGTGATCAGTGATCTTTCAACCTACTTGTGTACTTTTTGGGGAAGTTATCTTTCAGTATCTGTATGGGATAAACAAATTTATAACTGCATGTATTCTGTACTTAGCAATGAGAGAAGGAAGAAATGCAACATATACATAAGAAACACTGAATAGCACGGGGAAAGACGTAAAAATGTGGGAAGAACATTTTGAAAGGGTACTTTTAGTAACTGTTTTCTGATATGCATATGTGAATATTGGAGTGAAACCAAACAGGTGTTTAAATCATCTAAGAAGCAGCACATTTGCTAGACCAATTTGACTGGGGGACTATGAAGAAAATGAGGGGTCTGGAGAATCTGTCATACAAGGAGAGGCTGTGAAATCTGGGCCTGTTTAGCCTGGAGAAGAGAAGGCTGAGAGGAGATCTTAGGGAGGTGATCGTCCCCCTGTACTCAGCTCTGGTGAGGCCGCACCTCGAGTACTGTGTTCAGTTTTGGGCCCCTCGCTACAAGAAGGACATCGAGGTGCTTGAGCGGGTCCAAAGAAGGGCGACGAAGCTGGTGAGGGGCCTGGAGAACAAGTCCTACGAAGAGCGGCTGAAGGAGCTGGGCTTGTTCAACCTGGAGAAGAGGAGGCTCAGGGGCGACCTTATCGCTCTCTACAGATACCTTAAAGGAGGCTGTAGTGAGGTGGGGGTTAGCCTGTTCTCCCACGTACCTGGTGACAGGATGAGGGGGAATGGGCTTAAGTTGCGCCAGGGGAGTTTTAGGTTGGATGTTAGGAAGAACTTCTTTACCGAAAGGGTTGTTAGACACTGGAACAGGCTGCCCAGGGAAGTGGTGTAGTCACCATCCCTGGAAGTCTTCAAAAGACGTTTAGATGTAGAGCTTAGGGATATGGTTTAGTGGGGACTGTTAGTGTTAGGTCAGAGGTTGGACTTGATGATCTTGAGGTCTCTTCCAACCTAGAAATTCTGTGATTCTGTGAAATGCAGGGAGGGTGTCAATAAGATGGGGCCAGATTCTTTTACAGTGGAGCTCAGTGTCAGGAGAAGAGGCAATGGGCACAAACTGAAATACAAACTTCCATGTGAATATGAGAAAATTCTTCTTTACTGTGAAGGTGACAGAGTGCTGGAACAGGTTGCCCAGAGAGGCTGAGGAGTCTCCTTCTCTGGAGATATTCAAAACCCACCTGGATGTGACCCTGTGCAAAGTGCTCTGAGTGACCTGGCATGGCAGGGGCTTGGATTAGATGATCTCCAGAGGCCCCTTTCAACCTCAACTCCTCTATGATTCTGTGATATTTTCTTTAGTAGTTCAACCCAATCTTTTTTTATTTTCTTTGTAGGCTGTGATTATTATACCTTTTGAAAATTTAAGATTTTTTTTTCTGATTTACTGTTACAAAAAATAAAAAAATAAAAAATAAAACAACACTTGAGTATCCTAAATTCAGTTCATTTAAACTGTGCACACATACAATATTATTTTTATTCCCAGATGAAGAATGAATCATGTTTCATTCATTTATTGGATTCCCCTAGTCTATAGAACAGCAGCAACACCAAACACTTGGTTTCTGCACAAGAAAGAGAAAATAACTGACCTCAGCTATCTGAAGACTTCTTTCAGAAGTATTTTATCAGTTTTTCTGCAAATACCTATATTTTGTGGGGAAGAGTAAAGTCTGCAAATTCCTGACAAGTAGCTACTACAAAAAGCAGCTAGAAATACATGCTTATAAATAAAGCCCAAGTTTAAGTCTCACAACTTTGATGAGCATTAAGAGCATGTCTAACTGCTGTCTCTGACATCATCATCTAAGTCCATGTCTTTGCACAGGGAGGTGTAGCCTTTTCTTTTTCATTAATTCAACAAAAGGCCACTACTTTATGGAAAACACTTCAGCCTCAACTAATGTCAATTTTTAGAACTTTAATCACTGTTTTCTCATTAAAATGTCAGCATTTTGTAGGATCACATTCCATAAAGTGGATGCAAGTACACACTGGAAAACAAATGCTACCTAATAACAATACATATGTGTTCGGAGGAAAGGAGTGCACGTTTTAATTCTTTAGACATTGTGTATGATGTTCTCATGAACAAACTAAGGATATATGATTTAGTTCTAGAAATCTTTTCTGGAAAGGTTATTTTCAATGTATTTCTTTTAAATTGGAGGTAGGTACTCAGTAGGATTTGTCATGTTTATTTTGGAGTCGATTTCTAAACATTTTCATCAATGAACTAGATGATAGTATAAATAATATCATATTCAGTAAGGATGACAACCTGGAGCTGGATGGGATTGGGTACTGTAGGGAACAGGCTTAGAAATCAAGAAGACCTTCAAAAATTTGATTAAAAAAAAATAATAATTTACGATGAATTTCAGAAAGCTCAGAAGGAACAGACAGAAGTCCTTAAAAATGGTTTTGACAGAGAAAATAACAAAAACAACAACAAAAGTGTTTTAATGCATTTTTTTTTCTGAGAGCAATTCTGCCAAATTTCCTAATCTGTACTTGTGGAATGAGGAGGGGAATAGCTGGTATTTCTGTCTCATTGTATGATAGAGATTTGTCACAGCTTCTTAGGTTAATTATCTTTGGAGAAAACAGGAAAAAAAAAAATAAAAATCATATGGGAGGAGTTTCAGAACACGGAAGGAGCTTGCTTAAGTCAAATATGTATATAAAGTCTTTTCAGTGTTTTTTTCCCATGACTGATACAAATGTTCTGTGTATAAGTTGTAGCTGAAGGCTTACATTAAAAAATGGTCTGAAGTTAAACAAATAATTTCTCAGATAAGCTTTTAAACATAAATGTAAAAAGTCAATATCCTACATTTCTTTGTAAGAATTGATAGAAATTCATTCATTTAATAGGTTGAAGGGCATTGAAAACATTTGAAGCCACTAAAAAAAAAAAAAAAAAAAAGCATTTTCACAATTTAGCTGAGAAAAAAAATAATGAGGAAAATGACACATATTAAAGGTAATGAGAAATTAGGCATATGAAATAAAAAGCAAATGGAGAAAAAATAACAGGAAATTGGAAGTATTGCTTACAAGATTACAAGAAAATCAGGAAAAAAAGTGTTTTCCTATGATGTTTTGTAAAGCCTATAGCCTTTTTTCATCTCTGCCTCTCAAGTTCTGTTTTCTGATGTGAAAGCCTATTGCTAAGTAATGATTTTCAGGAACACATTCCTCACATAAACGTTAACCTTACTATGTTTCACGTTATTTTGTCTTGCACTACTTACAATGTACTCAGAACTGTAACTGCATCTCCTCAAATTGCTGGGGCTGCAAAAGACTTAGAATCCTTTTATTCCCCTTTTCTTTTTCAGTCTACTTTTTTTTAATTATTATTATTCTCTTTTACTGTCCTCTTTTGCACCTATAAATGACATGAATAATAACATAAATAACAGGATCATATATTAATAAAATAGAAATGAGATTGGAATTAGCCCTTTTCCATTGAAGTGTGGGTTTTGAAGTGTGGGTTGTGTGATGACCTGAGTTGCAGTTTAGATTTGAGCCTTTACCTATATTAGCAGATTTCTGTTTCAATGTTTCTCTCTGTTCCAGGTGTTTAATAAAACTAATGCTCCAAAACAGTTCTATATCATCCACAGATGTCACTTAGTAAGTCAAATGTAAACAGAAAGAAATGTCTCCCCTACTACCTACTACTTTTTATTTTCTCAGATTAAATGAGGCTTGAGGAACTGCTATGAGTTCCTACAGTGACAGGAAGTACAGAAATTATAAGGAATCAGGAATTTACTCTCTTCAGCACTACAAAGCTCTCAGAATTGGGACTGATTTCTCTGAAGACCTGTCATATAAAGATGTAATTCAGCATCAGGCTGAAAGCTGAGGTCTGGGTACACTGCTGGGATGTACTCAGACTCAGGTGGGAAAGGACCACATGGGTCTCTCATCAGAAGCAGTATCAGCACAAATTCAAACCAGGTTTTGTCTGGCTGGGTCTAGAAAAGCTCCAAGGACAGAGATTTGACAAACTCTCTGGGCAATTCATTCCAATCCCTAATAGTGAATTATTATTTGACCTGTTTGGATTAATGACCCCTTTCTTCAGTGCTGCCTTGTCAGCTACCTTGCTGAAGGTCCTGGAAAGCTGCTCCATGTGCCCAAACCTTCCCTTCCTTTGGCTACATTCATGGCCCTCTGGAGACCCACTCAAGTTTATTTAAAAATTTCTGTCTCTGGTGCCCTAAAAATGATTCAATGCTCCAGATGTGGTCTAATGAGTGCCAGGTAAAGGGGAATGAAAACTGTTAATACTTGGACCCTTTATCATTTCCAGGGCATGCTCTTGACTCCCATTTCTTCCTGCTCTTCTGCCCATCAGTTCCCAACCCTTGGCTGGCAGATCCCATGTGCAGCATTTTGTATTTGTTCTTGTTGAATTTCACAACATTCCTGTTTTGTCATTTCTTCATTTTACTGAGGTCTCTGTGAATGGCAACACATTGACAGCATGCCCTAGTGTGGTGTTGTCCACTAATTTGATGAGGGTGTATCCAATCTCCTCTAGTACTGAATTTTATTAAAAATAAATTGTGAAATGTGAAACTTCTAGATAAAAACAGCCTGAGAAAAACTATAATCAATATTTCTTTTATGTTAAAGGAAATTATTTTTGGGTGCCCACTTTGTATGCTGTGTGATCTGTACAACTTCCCCCGGTGGAAGGAAAAAAAAAAAAAAAAAAAAGATAATTGTAAACTGCTTTCTATTTCAGAAGTAGCTAGTTCTGTTTTCCAGTTCTCTTATTGTAAAGGCTGTATAATCAGAGGGCCTGATTTTTATTAGAATTAATGAGTTCATGTATCAACACAATCCCATTAAAACTTCAGTAAATTAAATTGATTTTAGAGCAAAAAAATAATTGTAAAAATATTTAAGTTCAAATAAATTTAAACATATAAAACACTCTAATGTCAAGTCAGGTTAAGGTAATTATTATTAGCAATGGTAATTATTAAATAATTGTGCTATTAAAATTGATAACATCATAACCACAATTAGGCAGCATTGCCTACTTTGAAGTCTGAAGGCCTTGAGATGTGTTATTGCAGGGACTTGGACTAAAGCAAATATTAATTTTTAGATTTAAAAAAAAAAAAGGCAAAACAAGAAAAATGAAATAAATGTGTCCACTTGAAAATAAACTGTTCTGTCCTCTGACATAGTACTGATGTGCTAGTGAATTGATATTGCAAGAAACCATTAGGAGGAAGCTTTCAAGTACTTTTTAATTATTGGGTTAATTTTACACTCTCCTCTTACTTTAGAAAAATGATGCAGAAGATAAAAAGGATTTATTTCCTTAAAACATTTGATTATTTTCATTCAGAAAATATTGGTTTATTTTTTTGTATTTTTCCCAAAGAAAAAGCCAAGAAACTAATGGACTGTACACTTTCATCTTTGTCAGATGATGTCAAAAACAGTGATCTCAAAATGAATCCAGGAATAAAGGGCAATCTGCTGTTTTTATATCTGTCTAGCAGCAGTCACCAGCATCTTTTAAAACTAGGAATTCAAAATAAAATGATGTGGCTGGTTGTTTTTTGTTTGTTTGTTTGTTTGTTTTTTCAGAGATGCTTTTTAATTAAGATCCGTACAATTTCAGAGCAAACCCCTCAGCAACAGAAGCAACTTGTTGTGCCTCTGAGGTAGCTATTTCCATAACCACCAGCAGAACGTTATTTATTTTTATATATTTATTTCTTAATAATTCATCAGGGTCTATGAAACAGACTAAGAAAAACAGAGAGAGGTGTGGCAAAGCTCACAAGTTCAGATCCAAAATTGAAATTTCACAGACATCGGTGGAGATGTGGGTAATCAAAAATTCAGAAATTTTGACAATTTTGACTTGCATTAAAGCTAATTAGCCTACTGTCCCTGACACCATTACTTTGGTTGTTGTTTTTTGTTTGTTTGTTTGTTTGTTTGTTACATCTGAAATTTATTTCTTTCCAGTCTTGAAATAGATAAACTTACCCTATTGCCCAGAGTTTGTCTTTGAAATACCAGGCAGGGAAACAGGCACCATCACTTGCACCATCACTTCTTGGACACCTTTCTCCCTGAATGATGTGAAGGGCAAGGCTGTGCCCCTTTCTGCTAGCTCCCATGTATCTCCACTAAAGCTTCACTGGTAGGAGGGAAGAACAAAAAGTGGCATTTTTGCAGGCAGACTGTGTTGTTGAGATATGAAGGGTTTTAATTAAATGCCACAGTTCATGGTGCATTGAAAGATGCACTCTTCATGAGCGTAGTTTTCCTTCTGAAGGTAAGACCATTCTTACTCTTGGTTAAACAAACATTGTTATTTGAAAATACTCCACTCAGTTATGTTTCCTAGGTGTTCATTCCTGTCTGCTGCTGCAGAGTGGATATAGAATATGTGGACAGCTTTTCCAGTGAGGAAAAAAACGACTTAACACTGTTTGAAAGAGACAACAGATGGGGAGACTATTTCTCAAAATAATCCTCCCTAATGGACATTGCAGTCACAATCCTGCAGAAAAAAAGAGGGAGAAAAAATCTCTTCACAGCATCTGTGAAAGGCAATCCTGGGAAAACAAATAAATTAGGCTCTTTTAAACAGACAGATGACCACACATGACCCAGAGTTGTTTATACATGTTTGCTTATTTATATCCTTTCATTTTATTTATGGATGGTTTAACTGAATTTTCAGATGTGTTTTGTCACATCACATTCCCAACCCTGATTCTTTTACACTGTTCAAAGTAGGGACAGAAAATTTGCTTAATCAGCTGAATTCTTGGCATCTGGATCCCAAAGATGCTGGCCAAGTTTAGGCCAGCCATTTTGCCAGTTATTCTTGTCTTTGTCCCCAACATAGAAAGCAAAAGGTTAAAATAGAAAAATCTTTTTTTTCTTTTTTTTTCTTTTTTTTTTTTTCTTGAAATGCTATCCATATATGCAAATATTTCTCATTACTTCTGTTCTCTTTCTCCTCTTGGAAGTGAATAAACTATTAATCTGTAAAACTTCAGAGAGTTCTAGCTCTGTCCCCATTCATTTTTACTGTAATTAAATAATTTTTTCTTTATTCTATTTATTGATCTGGGCAGTGTCTCATATATTCCTTTTTAGTGTTTAGAGGCTAATTATAATACTCATTCTGCACTGTAACATCTCTGTATTTATAAGTAGACCTTTCTTTCTTTCTTTTTTTTTTATTTTTCTCACAACTCTCTTTTTCAAAACTCTTGCATATTCAAAATTGCATATTCATTGTTTGATTGTGTGTGTTAAATTGTATGGAAATAAACATGGATTTTCCCTGTAGCAAAATGTCACAGAATGAGCTTCATTACTGCTAAAATGAGTTAAACTAAGGGAATGCAACAACATCAGAAAAAGTATGCTGAAAATAGGAATAAGAACAGATGGCCTAAGTTAGCATTTTTAGATATATTACATAAAATGGTAGGAGGAAAACTAAAAAGGTAAATTTCAAGCTTTTTAATAGTAGAAATATTCTGTGGATATTCTCTTTTCCAAGCTCATCTACAGTAATAAAGTGAATAGATGGCTTTAATAAATGGCAGTTATTTTCTCTGTCCTGTGTGGAAACTGTAAATCTCAGTGCTAAATACTACCAGTTTCAAGTGGTTAATCAGTTAAACTGGAATTGCAAGGATACTCACAACGAGTATCTACTTTTTGTGGCATTTTAAGACTTTTGCATGTATTTGAAAGAAAATATTAAGCAATTATTTTACACGATCAGATCTGCACTATTCATTTGCAAATCAAATTCACAGTAATAACCATCAGAGATACTCTGCCACAATGTGTCTCCAAAGCAAAAAGAAGTGTCTCTAGTTCCTGGCTTGAAGCTGTTTACCGCAATTCATGCTTAATTTCTTCAATATCAAACTGTTTATTTAGGAGCACAGCTACAACACAAAATTTTGTAACATTGCCAAGAAACTGCCAGTTGTATTCAGGCAGCGCTTCTTACTTTACTGTGAGAAAAGAAAAACAGAGTAGAATCAGTTGCATAATCTACACAGTAAAAAGTTGTTCAACATAGTGGCTGTGACTAGACAAAAGCTTTGCCTTTTTTAAGTCGCGTACAATGGAAACTGGACAGATCCTCAGAAGATTGTTAAATTGTCATTGGCACTGTATTTAAACAGAGCTATACATTTAAAATTCAAAAATACAGATCATGTTCAAAATGTAGAAGATATACAACGATGGTGAAAATGGTCTAGGTAATGTTTTGGTAGTGGTTAATAGTCTGCTGGACAAATTTCCAGTGAAATATTTTAGTTGCCAGCATAAACGGGATCTTTGGATGTATAACCTGGGGCAATTTCTTACTCATAAAACACTTTGGAAAGATACTGAGTTACTGGAAAAGATATGAAACAGAGGTCATGGGAATGATCTGAAGACAAAGTAACTCGTCCTAGAGTATGTCCTAGACATACTAAAAATCTCTTCTGTTTTATCCAAAACAGTTAAGAAGGGGAACTATATGAGAATCTAAAAATGTTTGGAAGAAGGAGAAATTTCTGATAGTGGAGGCTTTTAAATTAAGCACATTAAAGACTCAGAGGTAAGAAGCTGAAGCTACGGTACATTCCTACTAAAAGCAAAAAAGATATTACTAAGATCTCACCTGTTTTTTATTTTGCTAAATTACAAAAATGTATACAATCCCTTACAATGCCTTATTGAAGAAGTATTTACTTAATCCATGATTTTTATGTACTTCAGTGGTAGTAGAAGGTGCCTCAGAGAAAAACTGGAAAAATTTTGCAAAATAATCTGATAATAAATGAATGTCTTCCTAAATCCTAGAAATTGGTCATGAACTGAGATGAGACATGTTTGTGGTTTTGTTCTAGAGGATAAAAGACAGAGTTATTGATCATTTTATTGCTCAGGTCTGAGCTACTTTGAATCCTGCTCATAGATCTGAATCCTACACGTAATTTAAAATTATTTTCTCAAAATTGTGTGGAAAGGTTTATGGCTGCCAGTTCTTGTATTTTAGCTGATGAATTTGTAGGTACCTTTTTAATTTTCATAAGTACGGAAGAATTAAACACATGAAGCACTTTGGTGCTTCAGAGTTGGGAAGGAGAGCTGTTTGTTAACAAGCAACAGCGTTAATAAAAATTGAACCTTCCATCACAGCAGAAGCCTCACTAGCAACAACCAACAGTGTTCTGGAAGCTGTGCTCTTTATGGGGAAATAACATGTCACCTACAGCCCTCTTCCACTAGTCAGTCACAACATTTCAAGTGAGCATCAGTTCTGTATGCTATGTCCTGGCTGGGCTGCATTTCTCATCTTTGTGAACTTTCCTCCTTTCTGAGTGTCTGAGGATGTTTCCTTCTCTGCAGGAAGGTGAGGATTCACCAGCCAGTGATTCACCACTTTCCCTAACACCTCTTGATTTGCCCCCAGCCTCCAACCTCTTCCCCACCAAGGTGACGGGCCCTTTGCACAAAGCTGTGCAGGAAGATAACTCTTACACATATCTCCTTTTGCTCACTCTGAGCCCTAGCTGTATCATTCCTGAGCACTCCAGCATTCATTGCTTTTATAACCATTTCTTTCACCACTTTCCAAAGAGAAGAGCTTAGGGCTGTGTAATAGGAGCAGGACAGCAGGACAGAGTTGGAGCTGTCCTGCTGCCCCCATCCTACCCTGCTGCCTGGGTGGGGCTGGGGCGGCCATGACTGCGAGGCCCTGCCCTGCCTGCCCAGGTCCCAGAGGTGCCCTGACAGACTTTGTGAGCAGTTACAAGTGGCAGTGAAATCCCCAGATGAAAGTGGTTTTATTCATTTTCTGACTTCACCTCATTTGTACTATGAGGAACAATTATCACACAAGATACCAGTTAAAAATTTGCTTGTTGGAGATCCGTGTATTTGTTTAATTTTTTAATATTTCATTTAATGGGGATAAGTACTGAATGAGGTGAAGATTATTTTACATATCAATACACATTCTGCATTTTAGGGATTTCTCTTAGATCTGTTAGTGCATGTTTGCAGCAGTAAATCAATTAAGAATGAAATTGTGCTTGATATGAGATTTTGATTTGTCAGAACACTCTTACATATTATTTACATGCCCAAAACATTTACGAGCCTCATCAGCTAGGATGAGACTCATAGTAGAATGCAAATTGTAGTAGTGTTGCTGATGCTTAGGAAGACTAGGTGCAAAACTGGTCACCATGGTCAAAACAGGTACCAGGCAAAAACACAATCAAGAGCATCAGGAGCATCCTGACAGCATCCTGACAGCACTTGTATTGCGTCAAGGTCACACAGGAGCTGAATGATTGTGTCAGGAGTCACACGTCTCAAAACATAGGTGCCCTCACCTAAAATTACAGTTCACTTTAGGCCTTCCAATCCTTTTCTGGAAATGGCCAAACACACTGAAAATATAAATAAAAACAAAGGATGAAGAAAGGGGAAATTAAATATATATATAATTTCTGAAATATGCATTTACCTACTAAAAATGGAAATACCTACCAAAACAACAAAAAAAAGGAGCATTTTAATATATCTACTGTGCCCCAGAACACAACGAGTCTTAAGGTAAAATTTAGTACTAGTATCAGATGACCTTCACTCATTTATTAACTAAGAAATTTTTCATTTAAGACATGCTTTCTCTCTATTCCTGTCTAAAGCAATTTTTTATATAAGTATTAAACATATTTCAATGAGCCATTTAGTTTGGCTACAATGCATCTTTTCAATTAGAAAAGATCCACGCAGCTGTTCAGAATATATCCATAAACCTCTTTATGGCTATGCCTACCTCATATATCTGGAAAATCAGATATTTTCATTATATTCACAACTTTGAGCAGTGAATATAATGTAAGGTGCTCCCTTACATTGTAAGTAGTCATTTTCCTTTACCTGTTGATGTTGTTGGCTTCCAAAAAATAAAAAAAATAAAAAAAGTTTTTATTATTTGTTTACAAAATATTTTTTATTTGTTTTTAATATTTTATTTGTTTTTTATTTGTTTTTATTATTTGTTTACAAAAAACTAGTCAAAATGTCATAGGAATAACATACCTTTCATGAGCAACTATGGTTCATCTATGCAAAGAGTAATGAATGCTTATTTTATTCTTGATATAGGTTTATGACACTAGAACTATATCATAATTATGACAAAAATATATATTTGATTATTCTTTTATATACAGATGTTCACCTCTATCTCATGGAAGACTGATAGCATAAATCTTTCATTTCCAAGAAGGATAATTTTATTTTTTCACAAAACATTTCTTATTTAGGGCAGTGGTGGAGAGGAAAAACTGAACTAAAGAGTCAATCAGAAATTTCCCCATTGTAATTGAACCACCTGGAAATAAGATTATCTGTTAAATATCACGGTTTGTGGTAGAAATGTTCCCATAAGCTCCTCTTCTGACCCAGCAATGTATGTCAACCATATCAGAGGGAGACAGTCTCTTGTGGAAACACCATAAACAGGCCTCAAGGTGAGGTGAAGAGTTGTATCATTGTTGTAATCATTGTATTTCTACATTCTATAATGTAGAATCAGGTCTGAGTGGAAGAAAGCCTTTTTAATGGTCAGTTATCATCCATACAGCAACTGCCTAAATTATGTTAGCTGTTGTAGTTGTAACTTCCTTTCTGAGAAGAGTGCTGCATTGTAATAGAACATTCATTTCATGATACAAAAATAATATCCAATGATCTTTTACACACTGTCTCATAGCTTAGGAAGTTAATTCCTAAATTTACGACAATTTAAATTAAGATTATCCCTATTAACTGAGCAGATATTACAGGAAAACTGGTGAAATAAAACTAGACAAAAATCATGCCATGAAGATTTTCTGCACTGAGCATTTTCTGTATCTGTGTTTCTGGAAACTTTTCAACCATTTTGCTGTATACATATGCATCAAGTATCTGCTACAGTCAGGAAAATCTCTGCTGCCAAATCAATTAGTTTTTTCTTTTCCTGTTGGTTTGCACTGATTTGAGGTAAATCGTACTGCTGTAAATATTTAAGGGTTTATAAACACAGTGACAGTAAATATGCATAGCTCTCAATTCATTGACAATTAGACTGTCTACTCTGAGGAGAAGAGGGGAGAGTAACAGACTCTTTGCGTATTCTTGATTATTGCCTGCATACCACTGGTACAATTTTCCTTTTCCAGCTGCCTTTTGACTTCCTAACTGCTGTTTAGCTTTACTTTCACTCTCATCTTTTATATTTTCCCTTGGTGATAATACAGTTTCATTAGAAATACATAATTTGCCACTATTTTGAAAATAAGGTTCAATAATGCGTACAAACAAGACATGTATCAACTACGAGGATATTTAATTTGGGGATAGAATAATGAAGCTTAGCAATATAGAGATTTTTTCCCATAATTAGTTACCATTCTCACTTGGACTTCATTAGAAATTATGTTGCAAATGGCTGGTATTAGGCTGGAGGCAAAGAATGGAAATTTTGGCAATATTTCAAAATACCCTTCAAGAATCACAAATAAAAATTATTAGTAATATAATAAACTTTTATTTTATGTGCATTGGGAATAGAAATTAGATACAGCAATTTTCATGACAAGTCACATGCTTAAAAAATATATATATTGGTACGCATTCAATTTTATTTGTGTATGTTCAATTATAGGAATAAAAATACTTTATGAATCAACTTTAAATCAATGTGCACATGAAACATTCACAATGAATACAAAGGACTATATGAGTTGACATAAATACATTCATCTGTTAAGTTGTTTATGGTACTTTTTCTGTTAATTTCTTCACTTTCTCACAGAAGGATTATATTTTACTTTCTAATTGCATTTATTCTTTTAAACTTGTTATTATTTATTTATTTTTTTTTCAGCAATGAATGGAGAAACTTTTGTATACAGCTTTTATTCATAAAACTGTTTCAGGGATGGTCTCAATTCAGTTATCTAACAAAAAATAAATTTCAAATTAGAATTAAAGCAATTAAAATCTTCATATAACTTGAGAGTTTGTTTTTTTTTTTTGTTTTTTTGTTTTTGTTTTTGTTTTTTTAATATTATTATTATTATCAAATGCTTGAAGAAATAGCATAAGCAGGGAAGAGTCAGATTCACAAGTTGACAAAAGCATGGGGAAGATCCTTTCTGTTCAGGAAAAAAGAAAGAAAAAAAAAAAAAAAGAGGGAGGGAAGGAAGGATGGCAGGCAGGCTTTTAAAACTGTCATTTATCCAGCATTTTCTAGCACCTTGGTTTATTTCCTTCTGCTTCATGAGGATATCTGAATGTAGAGCACCTACAAAAA
Organism: Anas acuta; assembly: GCF_963932015.1. Lineage (NCBI taxonomy): Eukaryota > Metazoa > Chordata > Aves > Anseriformes > Anatidae > Anas > Anas acuta. Next base: position 18,705,110 of record NC_088992.1, read on the forward strand.
CCTTCTAACCAGTGCTTTATGGGGTACCATGGGCTAAGGTGCTCACTCATCATTTGCCTTGTGTGATGCTATTAAATGTCATGAACTCTTTAAAACAGTTACTAAGCTGAAAATCTGTAGTGTTGCTATCAGGATGGTCTCATTGTTTCTAATCCCATACCTGAACCAAATAAAATGAGAAAAATAATTAGGGCTTAGATCACTTACATTCTGTGGAAGGATCTTTACCATTTTTTCCTGGTAAATATCAGCTTATTATATAACTTATTTCTGAGGGTAGCTGGTCAAGAAGGAAGTAAATCCGGACAAAGATGTTCTGCTTCTAGTCTTGATCCAAGAGTGACACATAAAGTAGAAAACATACAAGTAGGTGAGACATGACATGCTTTCAGGTAATTTGGGTCCTACCTCTTCCGGCACAGATTTTGTGCCTCATTTCCCCATCTATAAAACACAGTTAAAAAGGATGCTTCTCTATCCCTTCAAAGTATATTATAAGGTCTCTGAGGAAATAAACAGTTCATGATATGTTCATGAAATACGTATGCCAGTTCTGTTCTCAGGTGTGAGAGCACTATTACAATGCAGATAAATTAACTACCAAGAACTAAGATTAGGTTTCTGAGTGCTAGAGAAGTCAACTGTCTACATTTTTCCTCTTGTGCGTAGGACCATAGTGGCTCTCTCTTTAGCTCAAAATCAAGCCAGATCCTCTTAATAAACCTATGACATCATGACAGGAGTTACTGTATGCAGATTTGCCACTTGTAATCAAATCATCATTTCCTCTATCAGTTTGGTAGCATTATTAAGTAACACTTACAAGTAATCTTGATGATTAAATGAGCTGTTCTTCACAACAAGCACATAATTTTCTGATTTCCATGAAGAATACAAATCAAGACATAATGACATAAGTTCTGTATTTGGCACTTTTATACTAGTCATAATAACATTGGTTCAGAGTTTTACTTCCTTTTTTGCCCATTTCTTAAATGTTCCTATTTCTTCTAGTATATTTTCTTTAGCCTGTTTATTTGATTTTGAGGAATTATTTTGCCACTAGTGGCAAGCCTGACAATGATCATGAATAAGTATACTTGCTAGTAGAATAGGAAAAAAGGATGGCAAACATGCTGATTCAATTAGTCCTATTGGTTTCTTTCAGAGTTGTCAACCTTCATTGTGATATCAGATGGTATCTCTCTCTCTCTCTTTTTTTTTTTTTAATTTATTCAACAAGCATTATCTGAGCAAATGGAAAAATTGTTCTTTTCACTCAGGCAGGCCTCACACTCATATGTTATCCACACTATGTCTAAATGTTGTTTGGAACAAGGAAAGTCTCTCATTACCCTTCGTTGAAGATGTTAACAAAACATGAGAGGTATTTGCTGTTATACCATCTATAATAAATCACAATCCCAATATGACTAATTTTCATTGAAAACAGAATAGATGGTCTCTTAACCCATTTACTTGTAATTATATATATGAAATGACAACTCAGTGTATGATGGACTTTTCAAATATGTCTTTGTTGGTTTTCCTTTGATGCACAAGTGTTGAATTTTATTGTCTGCAAATAAAGGGTTTTAGCTGCTACAGTGATGCATTCTATTTATTAGCTTGGCAAGTAAGACTCAATCACAGATGGAAGAAACCTAGACACATTTTGTCAGCAGGTAAGCACATTCATATCTTCATCCAAATATATGTTTTATGATCATTGAGAGCTAAATTCCTTATTTGTAGATGTTTATGCATTTTGTTGTTGTTGCTGTTAGAAAAGATAGAATTTTTGTTTTTAAAAAGAAAATGATTTCAAATTGATTTCTCAATCAGATTTGAGAACTGATTCCTATCACATAAGGGTCATATACCTACAAAAATGCTAGGAAGCTGTTTGTTCTAGATTTTCTGAACTATATATCCTAAATGTTCATGCCTGTAGCAATAACATTTGCAACATTTATAAATTCAAGTTTGTTTTTGTCATTCAGTATTTATATTAAAATAAGACTCTCATGTTTACACAATATACTTTCTAATAAACAAACCAACAACAAAAAAAAAATACAATTTTGACCTTGTCTGATTTCATTTATTGCCCCTTTTCTAGAAATGAACCAGTCATATGTTACAAGAACATTTACAAAGGTAATTGTGACAGTGCTCACTTCCAGTATTTGCAAGTAGTAACCACATAGTTGAAAGTACATGACATTGTGCATCCTTCAGAGATTAATAACACGCCTCATGTTTAGTTGGCAGTAGTGAAATTATTAAGTAGATAAGCAGAGGACTAGCAGTCTGAATGGAGCTCTCCTAATCCAGAAGTACAATAAGAACTTTAGCTTTACTAGCTCAGAGGACTGCATACAAGAGAACAATTCAGCCACCTTTATTAACAATTAAAAAAAAAAACTGTAAAATTCTGTACATTTATAGTTTGATGAATTTAATGAAACAAATCATGCATTTTATTTATCAGTGAGATTTTTCTTTTATATCATATAAACCTAAATTACCCTATTAATCCTATTATCCATTATAATCTGTATAATCCTATTCATCTGAACACCTTTACACCTGTTTGCAGATTTCAATAACAGCATGTTTCTTTTCCTTTTGCTTGCTTAATCCTTGTTGCTTTTTCCTAAGATTCTTTTTTTTTTTTTTTTTCCATAATGTATTAACACATTCAATAGTATATTTTGAGCTTTTGAAAAACTCAAGAAATGATGGAAGGAATTTCCAAAGTGTCCTGTCTTACTCAACAAAGAAAACTTTTTTCAATTCTAAATGCTTTATTAAATCTATGAGTTCAAGACTACTCAATTACTAATATCATCAGTTCTTTTAAAAAATAAAGATACATATATATATTGTATTCTGGTGGCTGGGAAAATAGTATTATTGTTCAAACATCTACAATATGTTACCTGATTGTTCTTTTTGTAGCTCAAATTCAATTTTGGATTATGCTTAAAATTGTCTGCTGTATTCTTGGTATCAACTGCCAAACAAATGATATTCAGGAAAACTGAAACTGCTAAGTCTCTCATGCAGATATTTGTTCTAAATGTTATCCCTAATTTTAGCACTGTTAACATTGTAATCTTGCAATTATACAGGGGCATATACAGCATGACCTGCAACTAATGTATCTGCAAACGGTTTTCCCTCCTACAGGCTTCTATTTCAAATGCTTCATGAAATCAGAAGGTATGTAGAAGTTATTCTAAGCTGGTAGCCCACCTACAACATGTCACTGTGGATTGCTGAAAAGTGCTATTAAAAATGGATTTAAGGTGAAGAGTATAGGAATCCTTATTACCTTTGTTGTGACGGAATTTGTAAGCTGTTCAGCTTTGTGAGTCAGTTAAAAACAAAAGAGATAAAGACTGTAATATGTCAATCCACAGCTTCAACAAAATAATTTCATGAGTTAGTATTTTGCCAAGTGCCAGATGGTCGTTGGCTTATCTGAGGGCTTAGATAATTTATTGAAAATCACATTTATTTGTTTCTATCAAATTCTAATTTATGAAAAAATTGAGGTCTTTCTGTCTTCCTGTGCAGTGAATCATAGAATCGTAGAATGCTTTGAGTTGGAAGTGACCTTGAAGATCACCTGGTTCCAACTCTCCTGCCTTGGGCAGAGACACTTCCCATCACGCCCGGTTGCCCAAGGCCCCATCCAACCTGGCCTTGAGCTCTTCCATGGATAGGCCATCCACAGCTTCTCTGGGCAGCTTGGGCCAGTGCCTCACCACCCTCATAGTGAAGAATTTCTTCCTAATATCTAATCTCAATCTACCTCTTTTAGTTTAAAACCATTCCCCCTTGTGCTATCCCTCCACTCCCTGACAAAAAGTCCCTTCACAGCTTTCCTGTAGGCCTCTTTTAGGTAGGCCTCCATAAGGCCTCCCTGCAGTTTTCTCTTCCACAGGCTGAACAATCCCAACTCCCTGTAGTGGGTTTACGTGGCAAGGTTTTGGTAGCAGGGAGCCACAGGGGTGGTTTCTGTGAGAAAGATCTAGAAGCCGCCCCATGTTTGGGAAGGGCCCCATTGTTTTCCAGATCTGAGCCAATAAGCGATGTTGTTTTGTGCCTCTGTGAGAGCATATTTAAGACAGGGAAAAAAACGCTGTGCCACACAGCAGCCAGGAGAGTCAAGGGAGTGAGAAACAGCCTTGCAGGTGCCAAGGTCAGTGTAGAAGGAGGGGGAGAGGTGCTCCAGGTGCCGGAGCAGAAGTCCCCTGTGGCCTGTGGTGAGGCCCATGGTGAAGCAGGATGTCCCCCTGCAGCCCATGGAGTACCACGGTGGAGCAGGGTTCCACGCTGCAGCCTGTGGAGGAGACTACGGTGGAGCAGGTGGCCCTGCATGGACGGAGGCTGCCGCCTGTGGAAGACCCCTGCCGGAGCAGATTCCAGGCCGAACCTGTAGCCTGTGGAGAGGAGACCACGCAGGAGCAGGTGACCTGGCAGGAGCTGCTGCCCGTAGGGGAGCCAGGTTGGAGCAGTTTTCTCCTGAGGGATGGACCCCGTGGTACGGACCCATATCTGGAGCAGTTCTGGAAGAGCTGCTGCCTGTGGGAAGCCCACGCCGGATCAGTTCATCAAGGACTGTATCCCGTGGGTGGGACCCCACAGCACAGGGGACGAGAGTGACCGAGAAGGAGCAGCAGAGAAGAAGTGCTGTAGACTGACCATAACCCCTATTCCCCCGTTCCCCTGCGCCGCTTGGGGGGAGGAAGTGGAAGAAGGTGGATGGGGGGGAAGGTGCTTTTGGTTTCTTTCCTTTGTTTCTCACTTCTCTAGCTTGTTAGTAATGAGCAATAAATCTTACTATCTATCTTCTTATGCTGAGTCTGTTTTGCCCGTTACAATAATTATTGCGTGATTTTCTCATCCTTATCTCAATCCTTGAGTCCTTTTCACATATTTTCTCCCCATTCCTCTTTGAGGAGGGGGAGTGAGAGAGCGGCTGTGGTGGAGCTCGGCTGCCCACTCGAGCGGAACCACGACACTCCCTCAGCCTGTCTAACAAATAAATGAAGTGAACAAACAAATGAAGAGACTTTACAGTGTCTTTGGCAGCTTTGCTCAGTACTTGGGCAGGAATTCTTGGGGTAGTTGAACTTGATGGTAGGACAGGATATGTTGAATGCATAATGACTTTCCAGTTCTGAATGCTTAGAACTCTAGCTGAGAGTAAGAAAAATTGTTGAGCTGGGCCTGACTGATACAAAATTCAATAGCATATCATTCTGCAGACCTTGACAAGACCAGAATTTCTGAGTTCAATAAAGAAAACATCCTTCCTTGCAAGGACAATTACAGTATTCCAAATGGTGATGCAGGTAACTGTGCAAAGGATGGAAGGGACAAAGAGGCTCCATCTGACCTTTCTTTTGCCACCCCAACAGCTCCCTCTATTTTTTTGTTTTATTTTGTTTGCTTTGATTTTTTTTTTTTTTGATTTGTTTTTGTTTTTTAGTTTCTAAACTCTTGTTGCTACAAAGTGGGTTGATTTCTTAGAAGCAAGGGAATAGCACTATTAATTGTCACAGATGCTAGAGGTGTGATAAAATTACATGGTAAAAAGCGGCAGTTCAGAAAGCTTAAGTATCTGAAAATTAAAGTTCTGGACCCAGGATAAACTTTCAAGAATTGAGTGCAGCTACGGAAGTTATTGGTGAGACTCATTAACTTCTATTGCTTCAGAGTTTATTTCTGAGCTCATTCTTAAGAGTCCCATTGTATAATAATGAACATTAATGGGGTTTTCTAGATGTGATTTTCTCTAACTAGGGGATTTGAAAGAGAAATAGAAATGATTTTCACAATGGTCTGAAACAAATCCAACCCACAGAAAGTGTAATTTCATTATATCCTGTAACTGTTCTAATTGTTCTAACTGTTGTTCTCTCTCCCAACAATGCCCTTGTTGCTTGGCTGTTTGCCCAGGTGAACTGTGCTCAGATAATCTTCAGTTTTGCTTGAGAGGTGACGTGCAAGGAAGGAAAGTATTGGGTTCGGTAATTAATTACTCTATTTAAATTGCAGGTAACTTCTCTTAACTGTTGGTTCTTTGGTACCACTGGGTAAATAACACCTTTATGTCTCATTAAGATGAAGCCAAAAAAATAATAATAATCAGCATACAAAAACAAACAAACAAACAAACAACAACAACAATCACATAATGAAATATGAAGGGAGATTGAATAGATAAGAAAAAAGGCATATTATTGAAGGTGAGCCTGATGTGAATTTAGAGCCAGTATTTAGGGCTGGCAAGAAAGATAAATTAGAAACATAATCTATTTGTATTTCATAGCATAATAAACAACAAAGTAATGCATTGGGAGTTACTTAGGAAATCTAAGAACTTGAGGTATTTAAAGCTACCTTAATGTTTAGTAAAAGTACTTCAGGCTATGATATCTCTCTGTTAAGGCAGAATCTGTCTTTTGGTGTGTACTTTCACTGCTTTTGATTTGGGATTAAGATTTTACTTTATCTCCCAGGCACTAACATAGGATGGAAAAATAATATTACATAGAGCACTATGAGAACTAGGAAAGTAACTGCTTCTAACATTGGGGCTCCAATACTCTATTAAATTGTATTTGCAGATGGAATGTGCTGTCTGTCACAGGAAACCCATGACATTTTTAATCTTAGCTCCATATTCACAAAGATACTATCATCTAATAGTATATTGATCTGCTGAAATCAACATGACATAGATTGCAAACTAATATTGGGTATTTGGAACAAGGATCTCTCCTTTGGTCACTGGGAAGTCAACAGCAGAGAATGTAGTTGAAATCAGACTCCTCAAGGCCTAAACTAAAAACGTGACTGCTGGCCTTTTCCTTTGAAGTCTGAACAGCAAAACTGCAGTCAAGAAATCTTAGCTTGAGAGAAAAACATTGAATATAAGTAGTGGGGACAGACAGACTCTAAATCTTTGTAGGAATCAGGTCTGGTAGCTTTATTTATGTTAGAGCATGTTACTTATTTTACTGTCATTGTCAGTCCCTAGTACTGTTGTTGGGCTTGGACATACGGTCATAAGTGCAAGAAACCTACTAATGTTTTCAAAAATTAAATACTGCACTTACCACAATAGACTACTGAATGAAAAGAGGAAGAGTTGAATTAGATCGAATTAGACTCCACTGAATGTCTTATAGCAAAAAATAAAATTAACTGGAAAAAAACAAAACAAAAAAAAAGTAACCCAAACCCCACAGTCTTAGATCTAATAAAGAGAGAGGAACTGAAAAAATGTGCTAGCTCTAAAATTAATTATTCTAAAGGGCAGGGACCCTAAATGGAAACTGTAGGGCTTTCCATAGTAATATCATAACCTTCATGACAGTACTGTGCCCAAGGGTAACAGGAGGTAACATTCATTATATTATATACATGATTAATGGAAACATTGATAAACCCAAATAATCTATCATATATTAAAAATAATAATAATAAAAAACATTATCAAAGACAAGAGAGAAAAATAAGTAAAAAAATCTGAAAAATCTTAGAATGATGTATTACTTTACCGTTCTGTTGAATATGTACATGTATTCTGGTACTGGTTTTAGAAGAAGCACTGTGTGCCAGTTTGGGGTATTTAGTGTGATATTTAATTTAAAGCTGTGATTGACTTCTGGAAAATCTAACAAGCATTTAGTTTCATTTATTAACATCTAAAGATGCAGTATTCATCATCAGTGGTTTTAATTAACGTTCCCCTTCAGTAATGATATACAACAGTTAGGTGACCTTGACAAGAGAACATTCCACACTATTAAATAATAGACATCCAAAAGATTATTTTGATTTCTGTTTCTGCCTGATTCATTCCTTTCACAAAACTTGTTCTTAGTAGAATAAAGCCACGCATGCAATAAGGTAATTCTTTGAATTTTAATCCATTTTGCTTTAACTTTTAAATTGAAGTTTAGCTTCCTTTGAGGGGGTTTATTACTAGATATTACTTCCTGATAAATTGTTTTTGTCCGCTGATTGCTTGTGCTCTGGAATTTTTCTCATGTTTTCCACATAATTCTTGTAAAACACAGACCATAAGTTACTAACATTAGTAACTAAATAGTACCTATTTATAAGACAAGCTGTGTAAGTACTTCTCTTCAGTAGTTTAGAGGAAATTATTCACTGAATTTAATCAAGAGACTAAAGGGAAAAATACACTTGTCTGCCACTTAACAGAGAAATGATACAAAGGTAGAAAAATATTCTGTAAGGTAGAGAAACATTCAAGGAAAATATTTTTATTGTTAAGGATTTGATTTGACAAGTAGTGTTTAATTCAGAACTTCTAGGAGAGATAAAGGTTAAGTATTACAACAAGAGAACATTTTGTCTTAAAATTTTATTCTTTAAAGTATATAATTTCAGAATTTTAGTCTATGATCAGTGCCAGTTATGAACAGTATGGGACTAATTCATCGTAGAGTTATTATTTCTGTGCTAGTCACATGGAATGGAGAAACCTCATTCTGGACACAAACGAATTGGTCATAATTTTCTTCTTACAGTGGATTTTTTTTTCTGCATCTGGGTACATTGAAAGGCTTGCAATAAAAACATGATGAATAAGGAGACACAGCACTGGATCCACTGCGTTGAAAATAAATTTCAAGCCTTCCACGTTCAACTTGCTCATCACCTGCTAAAATAAAATGTATTAAAGATTTTAGACCAAGATTTGCTGTTAGTTATATCAGGATTTGCTTTTACCACATTTCCCAGGAAGCTATTTCTGAATTCACGTAGGTTTTGCTCTATTTACAGTTCTTATTTATCTATTTATTTAGTGGTAATGTGTAAACAGTAAACAAATATCAGTGATAGCATTCACTTAATATCAGAATGTACTCTGTCCTCAGATTGTTCCTCATGTTCTTTCACTAGTGGAAAATTTAACTTTTTCTTAGATTAGCTGTAGAAGTACTATGAGGTTGCTTATTCTAACAAAGTTGATAGAAGCCATCTCCTCTTATTCTCTCCTCCTCTGGGGTGAGGACGGTATTTTGGAAATTGCACCCCTAAATACTCTTGAAACTCAACCCTGGAGTTGGAGTTGGAGTTGGAGGAGGAGTTGGAGGTAAGCGTTGTAAATGTAATGTGGGTCTTTAGAGAATTTGTCTGCAGAGGCGATTAAAAGGAAGTAAATGATCAAATTTCAGTTGTCATCCTGTTAGTTGCCATGTAATGGATAAAACTATAATAACAATCTTTTTGTTGACATGTTTTACTTATGTTATTCCTCAGGTAACCTAAAGGTAGCATACAAGCCTATCTTCTTTATATCGAGTGGAACTTCTGATCATGACTAGTTTCTTTATAAAAATATGTATTTACATTCATAGGTTTGTCAAGACCTTGTTTTTCTTTTTAAAGTAAAAAGCCTAATTTAGTGTGATTTCTTAAAGAATGTTCAGTAATAATACACCTCTGGGGGAAAAAAAGTAGCAGAATTACTTTGTGTGTAATAATTTACACAGTAGCTTTTAACCTTGTTTTGAGAAATGAGCATAGTATGAGTAAGGTAGATTTTTCTGTGGATCTGAAGTTATCTATGCATATTTGAGCAGTTTCTAGCCTGTTGAGCCGAAATGATTGTATTGTGTCAATAGAGTTGCATGTTGAAAAGGCTGATAACACATGCATTCAGAACACATGCTGACATGGTAGTTCAGTATTAGTTGAAAGTCTATAGGTAGTTGAAGCAAAACTCACATATTTTTATAGTGAAACCACTTCTAGTAAAGAAAGCTGAAACAGTTATTGTATCTACTGAAGGTCCATGAAAAACTCTCTAAAATGATACCTTTCAAATATCTCTAATCTCTTTTAATTTACATTACTGTCTCTAATCTACTGTGACTTCTTATGCTCCTTGGATCTCATAGAGAGGCAATCAAAATATAACTGAATGTTTAGTGCTTTTTGCTCTTGTGAGATGAGGGCCAAGTGAAGGCTACTCTTTTGATCCACAACGAGTAAGCAGAATATCTCACTTTTTGTGGCTGTTAAACTTACAGTAACAGCTAAAACATTCCTCAGTGTGACCAGTAATTAACACCCACTCATAGTATTAAATAAAAACCAAATAAAAATGATGCAGTCACTAAAAAACACATCACATGGTCTGTTCTTGCTAGGTTGTTTAGCCGCAGCCTTTATGTGTAATCAAGCAGTCAAAAGACTGACCTGTGGTGGTGGATTAACCTCGACCAGCAGCCAGGTGCTCACCCCCCTTATTATCTGGATTGGAGGAAATAGGATTCAAAAAACATGGTGGGAGAGACTGTTTATGTTACTGTCACAAAGAAAGCAGACTCAACTTGGGGAAAACTTAATTTATTGCCAATTTAAGTGGGCAATGAGAAATAAAGGCAAAAACAAAACAAAACAAAACAAAACAAAACAAAACAAAACAAAAAAAAAAAAAAAACAACAACAACAACAAAATAAAAACGCATTTTCCCTGAAAATCTGCTCCAGTGGGTTTTTTCTGTGGGTTGTAGTTTCTCTCTGGAGAAGCTATTCCCACACACAAATCCTCCACAGGCTGTTTCTGTCAGGAAAGCTTGCTCAAATGTGGGCTCCCCATGGGCCTGCAGTTCTGTCAGAAACTTTCACCTAGGCTCCAGTTTGGCTATCTGCTCTATTGCTGCCTCTTCCTTGGGCTGCAGGGTTGTCTGGGTGTGGGCACCTGGAAGCAGTTCCGCAGCTTTGCTGCTTGGGTCAGTCAGAGCCAGGTGCGGCCTGTGTGGCACAGTCCCAGCCTCTCCTCCCCTGCAGACACCCCATTGCTGAAACATTGGCATCTACACCCAGTACACCTTCTGGCTTTGTAAATAATGCTAGTCAGTTTGAGACAATGAGATAAGACATCCTTTTTTTCTTTTTCTATTTTTTTTTTTTTAATCAGGTAATAGGGTAAGTAATTCTCAGTAGTTGAGTTCAAGATACTTTTTTTTATAACAAGCCTGTTTGCCCATGAACGAACATCCAATTCAATAGCAACTCCATCTTGTAATTTGCTTTAATTGTTCTTAATATTATAAATTTTAAAAAGTAGAATAGACCCGCGGGAACGGGGTTAAGCTGAGGCAGGGGAAGTTTAGGCTTGACATCAGGAGGGGGTTCTTCACAGAGAGAGTGGTTGCACACTGGAACAGGCTCCCCAGGGAAGTGGTCACTGCACCGAGCCTGACTGAATTTGAGATTGGACTGTGCACTTAGTCACATGGTCTGAACTTTTGGGTAGACCTGTGCGGTGTCAAGAGTTGGACTTGATGATCCTTAAGGGTCCCTTCCAACTCAGGATATTCTATGATTCTATGATTCTATAAATATTACTAGCTATATAGTAAGTCAAAACCAAACTATTATCTTTGGATTATCTTTCTGCAACTGATGGTTTAAAAGCAGGATGGCAGGCATATTTCATAAAGAGAGTGGAAATGGGTAAATATGATGCAAACATATAAATTAGGTGTGTAATATTAGTTTGAGAATTTGGTAGCACCATTTAAAAAAAAAAAAAAGTGAAATTTAACTTCTGGATTTCGTGGTGATTGATTTACTATGGTTTATTTGAAATATTATGATCTGTCTATAAAAATAATGATTTGTACACTTATCTGTCTTTCCAGACTTTTATGGGGAAGCAGGGGAGCAGGTCATCTGTTGATTTAGAAACTGCTTGAACTCTGATATCTCTGCAGAGTCTGTCCAGCACAAGCACTGTAACTGTTACGCTGCCTGAAGCTATCCAAATGTCCAATTGAAGGAACTCAATAATTTTGCTGTAACTTTTGTAAATACTATCGATGAAACTTAGTTAAAGCAGCACCCTTTCTACTCCCATTCTATTTTTGCACTCATTTTCAAGTGTAACTTAATTGAGAGTAGGTATCTTGACAAATTATTTCTAAATGCCTGAAGTTTTCATTGTAACAAGTTTTAAGTATGATGTTTGAATTATATGCATGAAATTGTATTCAAATGTGTTAAAGAACAATGCAATAGATGTTCAGCAGCATTACTGGAGTTTGCTTCCTGGAGGACTGGCTAGCATTTGAGGTATGGGATTAAGATCAATGTGTTCAGGTTTAGCTCCCATTCAAACTCACTTGCTAGCTTTAATAAACCAGTGTGCTGCTTTAGTTTAGTTATCTGTCGAGTAGGCATGACAGCATCCATCTTAACAGGTCTTTCTGTGGCCTCATGAAAAGAATATCTTTTTCTTCTTATTTATTTTAAAGATGTACAGCAGCAATGTGGTCCAGCAGCATTACAATAATTTAATAGATACAACGTAGGAGGGAATTCTGTATCTAAGTGGCCTGACAAATATACTTTGCAATGTAGATCTGAAGGAAGAAACTTCAAAACTTAGTATTTCTACTGAAATAATATCTGATAATGACTGGGACAGGAATGTCCTAATTATTAACAGTTTTAGGAGGATTTGATTAAATATTAGATCTCTTTATGCATTCATGTAAATAATGTGGCATATTCACAGAATCACAGAATTTCTAGGTTGGAAGAGACCTCAAGATCATCAAGTCCAACCTCTGATCTAACGCTAACAGTCCCCACTAAACCATATCCCTAAGCTCTACATCTAAACGTCTTTTAAAGACTTCCAGGGATGGTGACTCCACCACCTCCCTGGGCAGCCTGTTCCAGTGTCTAACAACCCTTTCGGTAAAGAAGTTCTTCCTAACATCTAACCTAAAACTCCCCTGGTGCAACTTAAGCCCATTCCCCCTCGTCTTGTCACCAGGCATGTGGGAGAACAGGCCAACCCCCACCTCACTACAGCCTCCTTTAAGGTATCTGTAAAGAGCAATAAGGTCGCCCCTGAGCCTCCTCTTCTCCAGGCTGAACAAGCCCAGCTCCCTCAGCCACTCCTCGTAGGACTTGTTCTCCAGGCCCCTCACCAGCTTCGTCGCCCTTCTCTGGACCCGCTCAAGCACCTCGATGTCCTTCTTGTAGCGAGGGGCCCAAAACTGAACACAGTACTCGAGGTGCGGCCTCACCAGAGCCGAGTACAGGGGGACAATCACCTCCCTAGCCCTGCTGGTCACACTGTTTCTGATACAAGCCAGGATGCCGTTGGCCTTCTTGGCCACCTGAGCACACTGCTGGCTCATATTCAGCCGACTGTCCACCATCACTCCCAGGTCCTTCTCTGCCTGGCAGCTCTCCAAACACTCATCTCCCAGCCTGTAGCTCTGCTTGGGGTTATTGCGCCCCAGGTGCAGGACCCGGCACTTGGCCTTGTTGAACTTCATGCAGTTGACCTCAGCCCATTGGTGCAGCCTATCCAGATCCTCCTGCAGAGCTTTCCTACCCTCGAGCAGATCGACACACGCGCCTAGCTTGGTGTCATCTGCGAACTTCCTGAGGGTGCACTCAATGCCCTCATCCAGATCATTGATGAAGATATTAAAGAGGACCGGCCCCAGCACCGAGCCCTGGGGGACGCCACTAGTGACTGGCCTCCAACTCGACTTGACTCCATTTACCACGACTCTTTGGGCCCAGCTATCCAGCCAGTTTCTAACCCAACGAAGCATGCGCCAGTCCAAGTCAAGAGCAGCCATTTTCTTGAGGAGAATGCTGTGGGAGATGGTGTCAAAAGCCTTGCTGAAGTCAAGGTAGACCACATCCACAGCCTTGCCCTCATCCACTGAGCACGTCACTTTGTCATAGAAGGAGATCAGGTTCGTCAAGCAGGATCTGCCTTCCATAAACCCATGCTGACTGGGCCTGATCGCCTGCTTGCCCTGCAAGTGCCGCATGATGACTCTCAAATTCCTAATAATAATAATAAAAATAATAATTCCTAATTATTTTAGATTCAAAATTCTGTTTTTTTAAAGAACTGAAAAATACATGATATATTCTCTATCCTATCTTTGGCAGTTAGGCAGGAAAAGTAACTTGCTGCACAAGACAAACTAACCATTTTATTAAAAAGCATCTGTGGAAAAAGACAATAGAAAACTTAGAATTTACTATTTAAGGGATAATTTTTGAAACTTTAAATGATACCCGTACATGTATATGTAAAGCTTAAAATATCGAACACTATATTCAGTATTCTGAAACATGATTCATTTATGATGGTCTTAAAACTCTGTGTAGCTGTGTCTATTTTATTTTTGATTATGTTATGCAAGTGGCTGTGCCATAACTGTATTTTTTCTTGGAAAGCATATTGTCATTACTGGACTCTGCAGTAAGATTTTTGTAAAGAAAAAAACATTTTCTATCCAATGGTTTTAAATCTAGTGTGTATGCAAGCTGGTCAGTGTGATACAGAGCAGTTATAGAGTTACACATTCTAAATCCTTGCAAGTTTACAAACACGGTCAAGTTCAGGATGATGAAAATTTGAAACAATTTTATAGTCACTGCCAGAGAATACATATTGATCTATCACTCATGTCTAGGGATCATGACCATTGGTGATCATGATCATCAGCTATACCTGATCTGATACCATTCATATTATTTGGTTTTATAAAGGATTATATCCAGCCATTAGAATTAACAGTGTTATTGCAGAATCATCTCAATACCTGAGCAAGTCTATATTCATTTTCGGCAATCTTCTTTTGACTTTAATCTTCCATCACTCACTTCCTCAGCATTTTTTTCATGTACTTGTATATTCTCCTAAACATTTTTGCTTTTATTTTTGTAGCTCCGTGGCATATATCCGGAGGTTCTTTTCTGCAAACTCTTTTCAACCTGCTTCTAGAATGGCAGTCTGACATAACTTCACTGCCTTAATGTGAAATCACAGCAAGTTTTCTTGACTTGTCCTTGCAGTGACTCTACTGCCTCTTTAGGCAAAAACACATAAGATAGCCTTATACTGTCTTCTTTCTCAAAAAGTACAGCTCTTTCATCTGCATCCCGTGCTTCGGTTTTTGTTCCTATTTTCATATATGCACAATTCTTCAAACTTTTTCAGAGGCAGTTTTCTGTCAAATGTGGATTTTTAAATTTTACCAAACCAGCTACAGAGTACAGTAACAATTGTAGAGGAAAAAATGTCAAGGTTAAATATCCTTAATTATATCACAAAATGGTTAACAAAATTTAGGGTGGTTATCTAAAATGCTGTCATTACTGATGACCTTGCTGGCTAATACTATCCTATTGTTAGTTTGTGTCTTCAAGGCATTTCAGATTCAGAACCCATGAAATATGAAGCAATGATATGTAAACATATTTTGAACTGAGTTTGAAACGTCATCTGTAACTGTCTTTATCGCTGCTCATTGAGACAGTCACTGAGTAGTGCAAATAATTCCAGTACGTCACTAAGCTGTATTATATCTAAGCCTGTGTAGGTTCTCAGGATGCTATATTTTATCGTTCTCTGTCAAAAGCTTTCAGTTTTCAAGAAGTAGCAAGGTAATGCTGTCCTCTTCATTTTGGAGGGTGTTTGCTAAATCCAAACATTATAATTATTCTAGTGATCCTGTGACTGGACCTTTTACTTCCATAGTACCTGATGTTTGACAACGACACTATATAAATCTAATTGGAGAAGAGCCCTGATTAAAGAAAGGACTGGGCTATTCTTTTAACTTGTCTCTTAAGATGCAATCTCTCATTAGAGCTGTCTTTGTGAAACATTTATTTAATTAATGAAAATACAGGGTCTGAAAATATTATCAAGCATAAAATTAGCCTGAACTTCCAAAGGAGTAGTAGTGAATCAAGGAGGAAAAATAGCACCTGGGCAATTCACATTCTTCATAACTTGTCATGCAAGAAATGATGTTCACATCAAGTCGAATTACATGAATTATTTATAATGACTAACCAAGTATTTGTATTTTTTAAAATGAATGGGGTACCTAAAAGTAATTAAGATTGTTGTTTATATATACCAGACCCCCTTAAAAAAAAAAAAAATCATTAAGAATTTACTATGAACTAACAAATACAAATAAATTCAGTTGCAGAGCTAGAACTTAACTCATTCTTTCTGTCTTTGCCAGCCTAGTAGCTGAAGCACTTTAAAAAGGATTTGCTTTACTACTGACTTTAAAAAACAACAACAACAAAAAGTCCAGCAGGATATATATGATTTATGGATATTTATCTAATATGACCATTCTTGTATTTGAAATTAGACCTTAAAGTATTGCAAACTGTGTTCTTAACTGTCTTGCTGTGTCACTTCCTCCTCATTCTATAGAAGGTAACAGCACATTATAAGTGTTTCTTCGTAAAAAAGTGTTTCTTCACAAAAAGTATATACTAAATAAAAAAGTAACTTATCAGATAGTCAGGTGTTTTTTTTTTTTGTTTGTTTGTTTGTTTTGTTTTGTTTTTTTGTTTTTCCTAGAGTTGGATATTATAGCAACTTAAAGGCTGCTTCAAGTGTCTTCAAACAAGAAACTTTGAAAGTTGCTGTCTTATTGGATGTTTTAATCAGACTGGGCATGTTTTATGATGTGCTTATCCTTTTCCAAAAAGTACAGTAAATGCTGTTTTAGTGAAAAAGCTAATGGTGCATGACTGCCAAGTGGAGTTTAAATAAAAAGAAGCATTGTGCAAATCAACATGCAATTGAACATAACTGGCAAGTTATGTTCATAACTGTTCATAATTGAACATACCTGCTGAATAATAAAGACTACCCAAGTTGGTAGTATTGAATTCTGTTTTGGTCCTGAATGTTGTCTCATCACTGTATCCAATGTACAGTGATCTTGTGTGCAGGAACTAGGCTTTATTCAGCTGTTTCTGTGTTTTCTTTAGAAATGAATTCAATTTCTTTCAGGATACATCTCCCAGAAGTACCTTTATATTAAACTTTGCTATTTCTATGCCATTGAGGCATATAATAGAGTTAGGAAGCTTAATGGGTGTCAGACTAATACTCTAGTATTTACTGTCATGCCAGGATGTGCCTTTATTTATTTATTTATTTGTGGAAAATATTTTATTACTGTGGTAACACAAAGGATATGGCTCATGACTGACTGCCTATGTCCTATAATTTAACATTTTTATGTTTTCAGCATATGCTTGTGATGCTTTTTTTAGGGCTGGTGTGTTGTGGGCAAGTCTGAAAGTATTCCCTTAGCCAACAAATGCCAGCACTACTATTAAAGCAGTTCTGTTGCTTTTCACTTTCTGTTTTTCTGAGAGTGATGCTAATGAAAGTTGTAAGGTTCAAGTCACACATCTTCAAATGTTGTCACTCTGACTTTTAAAGCCATATCCCTTTTTAGTGGGTAACTAGTTTGAATATAACTAGCTAAAACAGAATCTGATATAGGCCAAATACTGCAAGAGCTCCTCCTAATGGAGCTAACATCGTGTCAAAAAAAAAAAACAAAAAAAAAAGGGGGGGGGGAGGGGCGTGGGAGGGAGTAGAGGGGAACTTCCCTGCATTGTTACTTTATTTCCTAATCTGAATCATCTCATCATGTAACTGAAAAAAATTGGTGTGTATTTATTTGAACAAACTTAGGAATATTTCACAAAAAAAAAATATATATATATATATTTTAATATATATATATATATATTTAATATATATATATATATATTGTAAACGATTTTAGAGTGAAATCCATATTTGTATACCTGGAGAAAAGCATTCAAAAGGTTTCTGAGGTGTGCGTGTGTAAATTGGTGCAGTTTTCCTTTGAAAAAGTCTTGCTGGAAAGATTGAGTGACATACCAAGCTTATCACAAATGCTTCTTCTTTCTGACTATATTAGTATGCAGGAAATTAAGTGCAAAGCTATTCTTTTTGCAAAGACACTCTGTATGCAATGAGCAATGGAAAAATGGCTGGACTAAATTCAATATTTGGCTCACAATACAGTTTTATAAATTCCAGTCCCATTTCACCTCTTGAGCTGAATGACAACAGATGACCATGTTTTAATTCAAATACTCAGCAATAAAAGAATGGGCTCACTGGGTACAGCAGGCTGTGGCAGGTTGATAGGGAGAGACTTTTTATTTTTGTTGTATTTTTCTTTCATTTTAATATAGGGCAAAGTCACCTTGAAACAAATCTGAAATCACAGCTTGTTCAAGTAAACTCTCATTGCAATCTAATGAATTGTCATTAAATGATATCTATGGGCTGTGAGTAAAGACTTTGATACTTTGAAAGAACTATGGTAAGCTTTAGGGGCCATTTGAATTAGTGGCACTCTGTGCTTGGCAAAGAAACAGCAGTTATGGCAAAAAAAGAGTTCTATTACAAAGTTACTGCTGGGCACTTCAATGACAGGTGTAAATGATAGCTCCCTGGAGACTGGTGTTTCACATCCAGCTGCAGTGATCTCAGAGGAGCTGTTTTCACAGGTGGACATCATCACAAAGTTACCCCTCTTCTGTGCTGAAGGCTGTCAATAGAAGTATGCATGACTTCACGATGACATTATCTACCCCTTCTCAAATCCTGTGACATAAATTATTATTCAGATAATGGCTATATTTAATTTGTGCAGTTAGAGCCATGTGAGATAAAAAGCAGATGTAACACAAGCCAAGTCTGTTCTGTAACTCTTTCCATGGGTATTTTTAACTGCTTGGCCAAAATGTATGCATATGGTTCTTGCGTGTTCCAGAATGGTAGCTGTGATAAATAAAAATGGCATATGTAGCTAACATCAAAATTTCAAAACAGCTGGTAATTTTCAGCTAAGGCACAGTAGGCCCAATTCTATTTTTTTCTTTCTTTGAGACCCAGAGAACTGCCTGAGCTATGGCAGTATATGAGGGTCTGGTTAGCTCTCCAATGGTTTAATAGTTAAAAAAAAAAAAAAAAATGTGAAGGAAGGACAAAACTCAGATCAGGAAGATGACACCATTCCATCAGCAAATGGCTTTCAGCAACACAGCCCTGGAACCTAGAGAAGTAATGATAATATTCTTTAACATCTGAGTAAGAAAATCATTAAAGGGTAGTCATGATGTATAGTTTTGCTAGCATTGAACGAGGGATCAGCACAGCTAATACGCATTTCTTTAATATTTGTTCATAGAAAGTTTTAGTCCTTACAACTTGCCAGATCTCCTGAAGTGAAAGCTTCTCCATTCATGAAGAGTGACTTACAGTGGAGTTGATTTATTTTATTTAAATTATTCAAGCCTGAAAGGCAAATAAGCTGCCTCTCAAATTGTTTTGGGAGAAGGCTGTTTCTAACAGAATTAGGTAAGCTTTTGTGATCTTAAGAGTCGATATATTCAAGGTGTCTAGATGAACTTAAATTTAACACTTAATTCTTAGTCTAATTAACCTACATAAACCATTCACTTAATAATTTAAAATAAGCAAATTTGTATAGCTTAAAGGTAAGTTCAATTAATTCATCTATTAAATTAATTTAAAAGAATGAGTTAAGTGAATATTTGCTGCAATTAACTTTTCCAGTTCTAATAGTGAAATGGGTCACTTCAAGCTGTTCTAGAATGAGACAGTACATGATTTACTTCCACATCAAAAAATAATAGCGAGACCTACCAACTACAAACTTTCACCAGTATTTAATTATCATGTATTTCTCATGGGCCAGTTCATTCTATAACAAACTTAGTATCTTCTACTGAGCAGTGTGATTAGGCAGGATGAAAAAATAGGGGTATATCTCTTTTTTCATTTTCTATTAAGACAGTTTCCTTTTTGTCTTTTCTCCACTTGGACTAAGGTCACTTTCCTAGTCTGTCTTTTTGACTTGATCTTTGTTATTCCTCTGCCACCTTTCTATTCATCAAATATCAATCATTTCTTCCCATCTTCTAAGCCTTCTAAGCATTTGAATAACTTGCTGTTAGACCACAATATTGTGGGGAAAGTTTTTCTCAAATGTTATTGCAGACTTTGAATTCAGAAATGCACGGTTATGAGAAAATATGGCTGTTGATTGCTATTCCAACAATAATTATCATTTTGTACATAGAATATTTTCCTTTTGTGGTGTTTCATATAAGTGATGGTATCTTCCCTCAAATAACATCCTGACTGCAGAGACTGGCTTTAGGCCAGTCAAAAATAAATAATAATAATAATAATCCAATTCGCACAGGCAGTGTTAAGGTATATGCTTCCAGCATCGCTTCCTGCATGCCAATAAGTGACATTTAGACCTTAAAAGTTCCTATATCACTCTTTTGTAGTGATACAGGTGTCCTAATAATAGTGTACTAAATGGAGATAGCCACTGTTTCAGCTCTGAATGTGGTAGAAATAAAGCTGCAGCCTTTGACTCTAAATATTCCAGACAAAACCTTTTGCAGAAAGTGTTCTGTGTAGTGTGATTTCTACTGAACATCTCTTCTTCATTAAACTTAGTAGAAATGTGTGCAGTAAAATGTGGTGGGCTTGGCTCAAAAAGGGCAATGCAATACATTAGACATATGAGCTAAGAGCAAATTGTCTGATTCTCCAAAAAAGCATGAGCTGATTAATAACACTGCAAGTTTTATATCCATAGAAGCACTTAAAATAATTGTGCCATTAGCTTGACAAAAGCAGTGAACCTCTAAAGGCTCCAAGTCTACATCATTTTTTCCCACAAGTCTACAGTTTGCCACCTACTCCCAATGTGATTGTTTACACTTTTATTTCATCTTTTTTTCTACTTCTGTCACTTTCATAGATAATGATACCCCCCCCCCCCCCCCCCAAGCCCACTTCAAAGGAGTCCTGCTTTATCCAGTGCATCCAAATATTAAATCTACAGGACAGAAATTTGATTTAACTGTCAGCTGAACATTTTTCTTTCTGTCCATGGCAGATAGTGTCAGGAATATAGGACTGAGAGCATGCTGGAAAGCTGCTGAATTTGTTGCTTGATTCACCCTGACCCAGACTTTGGAGTTTTATTTGTTTGTTGTTGTTTTTTGTTTGTTTTTATTATGGTGTAAGAGGCAACCTAGTTTAAGAGCAGTGAATGAGGAGTAAGGCACCATGCAGTATAGTATTACTTCTCACTTCATCTGCTGTGAGACCTGTACAGGCCACCAAGTTTTCTCTTCATCTATTTATGCACTATGTTTTTCTCACACTTATTTGGACAGTCTAAAGCTGGATGTCTGTGTGGTGTATAGGCTTCAAAGCTGAGTTTTATCAGAGCACTGACAAAAGTTTTGGAAACACAATTTGGTGAGGTATGATACAAGTAAGGCAAACCTCCCATAGATTTGTCCATTATATCTTTTAAGTAAATCTTCAGAGTTGCACTCAGGATAGTGAGCTAGTGGCTTTGTTGGTTAAAACAAATTCTGACAGTCTCTTTTTGGGTCCTTAGTTAAACTCTATTCCACTAAAGACAGGTCATGTACTCAATTCTTTCTTGAATTCTGTTTTCCAACTGGGGCCTTTTTTCTACTTGCTGGGCCATTTTTCTAATTCATTGTGAAAGCTGAAATAGTGATCAGAAAGTTAAATGCCATGAAGCTGGTTCTGTACCCATTCTATAACTTGAAGGGAAACTGATTCTTGATTGTAATGTTGCCAGTTTTTCATGAGTAGAGCAGGAATTTGTGATTGAACAACAAGTACAGCTGAAGTAATGTCAAGATACAGACTCCATAGCACCTTGCACAAAACCTGGGGTTAGTTCATTGAAAAAAAAATTGTTGTTTGATTATGGATTGGGATATTTTTAAAATATCTAAGAAGAAAACCAATAAATTGCAAAGCAAGGCTTTATACCAAGTATTACTGAACATTAGGTAAAACTGTCAGATGATGTTGTCATTTTGAAACAAATTATCCTCATCTGTGTCTTGACTTAGTTTTTGGGCATTCCCAACAGCTCTGCAATGCTGCTGGCCAGGTCGAACCTGGTTTTGATGTTGATCCAAGTTTGCAGCTCAAATGTGACTGAGCAGATGCATCTGTTTGGGGAAAAAATACATGTACTTATGGTCAAATTTGATTAGTTTAGCCCTTCTCAGAGTATCTCCTCTGGTTTTTGAAACAGGCTTATAAAAGAAACAAGCATATAGAAGTGTTCTGTGTGTGGCTTTTTCAGGTTTTTAAACTATAGCAATAGTTACTTCTGCAGCGCCACACTGTAAGATTTTTGGTTTTATCTGCAGATTTGGAGGGGGAAGGCACTCCAAAGAAGAGAAGCATTTTTGAATCTCATCTGTTCTTTGGCAGTTCATCATAATGTCAGGAAATTATAACTTGTTACAAAGTAAAAACTTCCTCTTCCTGCCAAGTTCTGTATCTTTGTCAGGTCAGATCCAGCTTCCATTTTATGATGCAAAGGGAGGTAATCCAGTCTTATTTTAAGACTGAAGTTCGAGACTGCATTTAGCAAAACAAGATGCTAGTTTTTGGTGTTGTGAATACTCTGACAAATCAGGATTACAGCGAGAGTGGTGTGTGTGTGCTTACTGGCTGGCTGATGGTGATAGTTACTAGCCCAATTACAGTAAGCTGGAGTTCTCTGGAAGGCTGCAAAATACCTGGGGACAATTCTGCACCAAGCAGTGTCAAAGGTAGTAGGCAACCATCTCCACTGCCACGTGCTGGGGGAGGGAGCAGATACTGTCTGTGCAGAGCGATGAAACAGTCACATGGAGGTGACTATCACATCTTTTTAAACCCACAAAATAAGGATTAGTCACTTATTTTTTTTCAGCACAGCTCATTCTCTGCACCGTCTATGAGATGACAGCTGTTTGGTATTAGAGAGAAGTCATCATGTTTCTAGTAGATGCCTGAGAACATGTTCTATGAATAATGATTTCTCATCACGAGCAACATGCCAACACCTCTCTACATAGGGATACTCCAGCTCAGATATCTTTCTCATCTTTACTTTGACTTCATCACAATCACTGCTGGCTGCTGAAAGATCAGTGAACTGATCTATAGGAGTCTTAAAGGTATTCAGTGTCACGAGTAGGCAGAAATATTTGATTTGGCTGCTAAATGGGGTTAGACTACTAAAACAAAGCTGGCAGAAATACAGTAACTGTATGAAGATACATATTGGCTAGAAAAGCCTCCACATACATCCAAAAGAAAGGAAAAAAGAATTAAGTGAAAAAATGGTACTGTGTATTTTTATGGAAACAGCTGCACAATGAAATGCTACTTAAAACAGTTTTCATTACTTACTCTTCTGTTCTTTTTCAACTTATTTTACTGGACCTTATTCAGGATGTTTCTTTTATACGTTGCAAAACTCAGTGTAACTTTTCTTGAGAGAAGGAGTTGGGAAAGCTGTAAATCACTTCTGAAGATAAAAGGTAGATGGAACTACTAACAGAAGAGAATTAAGCTGATGTGTAAAATTCTGAACGCTGAGGAACTGATCCTCCAGAAATGCTATATGTAGAAAACGTTACTGCACAAACACAGGATGCAAATCAGGGACACTAAGAGGTTAGATAATTAACCTTCAACTAACCTAGCTTGGGAATGTGATAGTATTGTAATATTCTTGGTCTTTCTATATGCATGGGAGTGTTTGGTTGTGTGGCTTTTGGTAGTTACTTTCTTTAATCCAATCATTGAAGATTCTGAAGAAAAACTGGAGGTTCTAAAAAAAAAAAAAAAAAAGTGCTTGAGGTTAGCTATAGGGCCTTACTGAAATATTTTTGTTTTACATAAAGCCAAACCTGAAGGTCATGATAGTCCCACTGTCCTCTGAAGTCATTTATTTGTGCTCACTCATTTAGCTTTCCTACAATTAAAATCGGAAGGACTTTTAAGAGACATTCATAGAATCACAGAATATCCCGAGTTGGAAGGGACCCATAACAATTATCAAGTCTAACTCCTGGCACTGCACAGGTCTGCCCAAAAGTTTAGACCATGTGACTAAATGCACAGTCCAATTGCTTCTTAAATTCAGACAGGCTTGGTGCAGTGACTACGTCCCTTGGGAGCCTGTTCAGTGTGCGACCAGTTCTCAGTGAAGAACCTCTTCCTGATGTCCAGCCTAAACTTCCCCTGCCTCAGCTTAACACCGTTTCCACGGGTCCTATCACTTGTGATTACAGAGAATAGGTCACCTGCCTCTCCACTCCCCCTCGCGAGGAAGTTGTAGGCCGCGATGAGGTCCCCCCTCAGGCTCCTCTTCTCCAGGCTGAACAGGCCCTGTGACCTCAGCCACTCCTCATACATCTTCCCCTCTAGGCCCTTCACCATCTTTGTCGCCCTCCTCTGGACACTCTCCAACAGTTCAATGTCCTTTTTGTGCTGTGGTGCCCAGAACTGCACACAGTACTCGAGGTGAGGCCGCACCAGTGCAGAGTAGAGCAGGGCAATCACCTCTCTTGACCGCCTAGCGATGCTGTTGCTTGATGCATCCCAGGATATGGTTGGCCCTCCTGGCTGCCAGGGCACACAGCTGGCTCATATTCAACTTGCTGTCAACCACAGCCCCCAGATTCCTCTCTGTGAGGCTGCTCTCCAGCGTCTCATCGCCCAGTCTGTACATATAGTCAGGGTTGCCCCGCTCCAGGTGCAGGGCCTGGCACTTGCCTTTGTTAGACTTCATGTAGTTGGTGATTGCCCAGCTCTCCAATCTGTCCAGATATCTCTGCAAGGCCTTTCCACCCTCACCCGAGTCCACAACTCCTCCAAGTTTGGTGTCATCAGCAAATTTGCTCAAAACATCTTCTAGTCCTACATCCAACAGTCCTACATTGCTTGCTAACCAAACATTTCAACTAGGAAAACAGATCAAGAGAAATCCACCACAGAACCGGACAGCACTAAAAATCCTAATTTATCATACATGCCTATTTCTAAATTTTTTTTTTGGCTGATCAAAGATGGGAATAGTAAACTATGTAACTGTACCTTGAAACTCTGATTTGTGGCATAACGAGATGGTGCCAAATGGGGTTGTTATTGCTGGTTGCTTCTTTCTTACGAATGGCAATAATTTCCCATTACAAGCTGGAAAGCTTTGAAAAGTACACACGCACACAGAAATCCATCCTTTACTTTATAACACTAGCAGCTGGCTGCCATGTGAGTGCTTGGCTCGTTTCTTTAAAAATGTGATTTATTTGGAGATTTTTCTGTGCCACTTGGTTCTGCCTCAGGCTATCTCTGAGTTCATAGCACTGGAGATGGTGGTTAATGAAGACAGATGACATTCCCAGATCCCCAGCTACTGTTTTAATTTCTCAATACTAGTCTTTGCATCTGGGAGTGTAAAGCGGCTGAGACGTTCTCTGCCAACAGCAGGGTCTTTTTTTCTTTCCCAAGGGTCTTCCTTAATGGTAGTGGGGGGAGGGGGTGAGGGGCGGGGGGTGGGAGTTTATGTTATAGGAAATTTCAAGGACACTTTCAAGGACAGTATTAGTTATAAATGTAGTATGGAACATGGCAACATTCAGCCTAATAAATGAACATGAGCATGCCATTTCTTCCTTTCTTTTATAGCTCCTATCGTTACTCGATATACAGTGGTGCTAACAGTGGATAAAACTTGACTGGGTAATTTGGTTTCAAAATAACTTTTAATAAGCTATTCAGATGGATATTTTTTTTTTTCTTATGTGAATCCTGTTAAAATATTTTATTTTTCCAAGAGGGAGGCAGACAGTGTGTTTACACAGCAAATATCACAAGAAGGGTTTGTGACTCAAGTGAACGGCTGGGATTTGGTTTGGAGATTAATCAACTTTTCAGGATCTCACTGTTGGTCACTTAATTAGGTCACCTGGCTCTCTCACAATGCATATCCCATTGGTTACTCAGTTTGGCTTAGATAAAGTTGTAGAATTTATTTTAAAAACAAAGTGGATTTCTATGAAGAGGCATAATTAAATTCATTTGCACTTGTCTCATTTGTCAACATGGAGAGAAGGGATGCCATCCAGAGGGATCTTTACAGGCTTGAATGGTGGGCCTATACAGACCTTAATGATCAACAATATCAAGTGCGAAGTCCTGCACCTGGGTCGGTGTAATCTGAAGCACAGATAGAGATCTGGGAATAACTGGATTCAGAGTAGCACTGAGAAGAAGGGCTTGGGGATGTTGCTGCATAAAAAAAATGAATGAGGTGCCCTTGTTGCTCTCTGCAACTCCCTGAGGAGGAGAAGAGCAGAGGGGATGCCAGCCTCTTCTCCCTGGGAACCGATGGCATGGCACAGGGAACAACACTGAGGGGGAGGGTCAGACTAGACATCAGGGAAAATATCTGTACCCACAGGGTGGTCAAACACTGCAACAGGCTTCTTAGAGAGGTGACTGATGCCCTCTGTCTGATGTTAGGGCCTCTTCTGGAGGCATTTGGATAATGACTTCAATAATATGATTTAACTTGGTTGGCCCTAAAATGTTCAAGCAGTTGGACTTGATTTTTGTAGGTCCTTTCCAACTGAACTATTCTAATCTAAATCGATCCAACTACAAATACAGGGATATAGTTGTGGTTCCCTTTTGGTTAGGGAAAACATGAATTGTTGTTTGTACAGATGTTTGTATTTGACTGTGGTTTCATGACCTCATCTTTATTATTAGTCCATAATATTCGTATTCATATTGTAAATAGTATCAGGAAAACTGCACAAGGCTTAATTGTTAGAATATTAATGAGAAACGAGCACAGAAATGTAAGTGAATGCATTTAAAATGTGAACACATTTAGAAACATTAAATTTCTAATTGTTTTATAAAATGTAGGGATTAAATAAAGATGGAATTCCTTCTGTAAAAAATACCCGTTGTTTTCTTTTATAATTTTGTAGCTTTCTCTTAGCTTCTGTTTTATGAGTCTTCTGCTGTGTTCTAAATGCATATGCTTTACTACTATAAGAAAAGAACACCTACAAAAAAAAAAAAAAAAGGATGTTTCAAGCCATAGAGAATAATCACTTGCTCCCTTAAATCTAGACACTTCAAGGTTAAATTCAAAGAGGTAAGAATCTTTGAAGAAGGACCACTTGAGAAATGTGAAGATCATTCTACCTGTTCCTACAGAGATGTGGGAAAGTTGGGAATAACATTACAGATATGTATGCATGAAATCTTCTTGAAGTCAATGATAATATGTAGCTGACTTCAGTAGGATCAAAATTTTCTGTACTTCTTGAATTCTATACTGGAAGAAGTCCACCTCAACTCTGTTGGGGAGGGGAGAAGTATGAAGTTACATTTTTCTGAAAAGAAACTGAATTACTTACGTATTAATTTCATTATTAGAAAGGAAAACAACATGGTTTGTATTCTTGGTTGCTTTGGTCTTATCATAATGTTGAGTTATCAACTGCTAAACTGGCTAAATTTCTTCAAAATGTCTTGTGGGAAAAAAAAAAAAAAAGAAACAAGAAAAATGAATTTTGCTGGTGTTTGTTTTTAAGATGCTGAATTTCATAGGATAGCCATGCTGAAATGGTGGTTCAATTACCTACTATATAACTTCTTAAGGAATGTGGCAGAGTGAACTAGAATGAATAAACCAAGAACTGCTTTATGCTCTGTATCTGTAGTATAACAAGATAAAATCAGTGCTTTTAAAAATATATATTTATTTTGGGAAAGGCTGCATCTATTTGAAGAGGGGCAAAAGTAGCAACATCCACATGCATATCTTAGTTTTTTCCTCTCCTATTCTTGAGAGGGAGCTCAAATTTAACAGGGTCACTTACTCACACAACCTACTCACCACTGCTGAACGCATTTCAAAAATCTCTTCCTCCCTTCTTTCATATCTTAAGATCAGCCTTTCATAATGATAGAGGAATGAATATATGTATATGTATATGCTTACATATGTATTATCAGTGTATAGCTAAAATGAGGAAAAACAGAGCTCTGTCTTGTTTTTGTTTTTTTGTTTGTTTGTTTGTTTTTTGTTGTTGTTGTGTTTTGTTTTGTTTTGTTGTTTGTTTGTTTGTTTGTTTTGTTTGTTTTTTCCCCAGAGATAACAAGTGAGGTTCTCACAGGAATCACTAAGGCAGAAAGAAATCGAAATGAAATTGTTACAGTAACATATTTTCCGGTTTTATTTTTTTTGGAACTTTTTTCCAATACCTTCCACTGAAATCTAAAATATACTTTTCATTAATTCAGGAATTTTATTTACAATGGAAATTGTTGGCAAATTTAAAGCAGGTACCTCAAATCTTAGGAAAGGTATCTCTAAGAAAGTAGGTCTGTACAAATAAAGTTTAAGTTTCAAGATGTACTGTACTACTCTTTGCAATTTCCCTGCATAAACTTCTTAAAGACTGTTTTCCAGGTTCTGTCTGCATTGCATGTTAACTTTCTTCTCTCCCTTTCTCCTTGTCACAGGAGAGGATGGGCTCATAATTCTGAAGTTTTGCATGACCTTAGCAAGCTGGTGTGCTTGAACTAACTAGAAATGAGATGCAGTGGGGTAACCTCCATCTATAACAATGCAAGAAAGTCATAGTACCAAAAAATTCCCCTACACTGGAAAAAAGAAGTTGAGTTATGTTAATGCAGGAGATGAGGTTGAAAAAGGCCATGAAGTCAATAGTGTTTTGCCTGCTTTGGGACTGCAGGGAGCAGCCCTAGTACCAGCAGAGAATAGTAACAATTTGAAAAGGGTCACTAATTACTCAGCTTTGCCTGTAGTATTATACTGAGGATTATAAATAGGAAAATTGTGCATTGAACTCATGGAATTATGAGCATCGGTTACACATTTGTGGACTTCTAGTCAAGGCAAGACCACAGTAGATGTCCTTGAATATGGCTCAACCTCTTCCAAATTAACTGCCTTAATGTTGGTGAAATCTGTTTTCCCCTCCTCTACAAATACTGAAGTATTGAAATAGTATATATAAATTCTTTGGGATCAAAGTAATGAAAGACAGATATACATTTGGGCCTTTATATACTCCAAGAAATAAACGTAAGCAATTATGAAAGTTGAGAGTGGGATGCTTGTTGAAGAGATTAGTACTCTGGTTTACATAAGAGACAAATTAAAACTAAAAAGGTGACATTGTTTAGGCTTGAACTGAATAGATGATGACAGATTGTTTATTATTGGGAAACATCTCACTTCCCTCATCTATATGTACTTTTGCAATGGTGCAAAGGACAGATTTTGAAAGTAGTTCCTTTGTAGTAGTCCCTACTGAGATGTAGCTTGTTCTGGGAAGGTATTTAGTTCTTTAAAAATTGATGGAATATCACAGAACTGAAGCGTAGGGGTTGGAAGGGACCTCAAAAGATCATCGGATCCAACCGAGGGTTGGACCATCATGGTAGGCGTCCAGACAGGCCTTGAATATCTCCAGAGAAGGAGACTCCACAACCCCCCTAGGCAGCCTGTTCCAATGCTCCGTCACCCTCACCATGAAGAAGTTCTTTCGCATGTCAGTGTGGAAATTCCTGTGTTCTAACTTGCAGCCATTGCCCCTTGTCCTATCCCCACAAACCACTGAGAAGAGGCTAGCTACATCCTTCTGTCCCCCACCCCTCAGATATTTATATACACTGAGGAGATCCCCTCTAAGTCTTCTCTTCTCCAGGCTGAACAGACTGAGGTCCCTTAGCCTTTCTTCATAGGTAAGATGCTCCAGGCCCCGTATCATCTTTGTGGCTCTCCACTGGACTCTTTCAGGAGATCCCTGTCTTTCTTGTACTGGGGAGCCCAGAACTGGACACAGTACTCCAGGTGAGGCCTGACCAGGGCAGAGCATTTTCCAATATTTGTTGTTCTAAATTTTTACTTTTAAAAATATGCAATTAATAGCTAAGTAACCTACAAACAGCAGGGCTGTGCCCAGGTGTTGCCTTACCTCGATGAGGTGTTGCTGGATCTCATGAGAACATGCCCCTCTTATAGCAAGGGATGAAAGCTTTAAAAGCAAATAATCTTTCTTCTTCTCTGGTGAAAATTGTATTTGAAATTAGTTACACTGTTCAGAAATTGAGTGCAGAATAGGCACATCCTCTGATTCACTCTTGTCTGGTGTTTTCTGTGGCTCCTTTTTGTTGGGTACAAGTAAACATAAAACATTGTTTTGGTTTGTTAGTCTTTTAACAGTCACTTTACTTTCAGTTTGTGCCAGTGTGAATTATGATTGTCAATTCAGTGAAACTGAACAATAAATCAGAATTTATGAAAAATAGTCACTTCAATACACTGTTAATTTCAGTTGCCTGTCTTTTTGGCTATGCTGGAAGCATTTTCCTCACCAGTTATCACAGTAGTCTGAGCAGTTTTTTCTTTTGTTTTCCCTAGGCCTGTTTAAATCATTTGAATTGAATTATTGTGATTCAAAGCTGGTGGTGGATTTGTAAATGAATCCACTGCAATTAAAGAAGCTGACTGCTGTAGTATAGATCCTTCTATGTGCAAGTACCTCAATTTTCTTTTTAATTTATGTATCTTAAAGGCTATACAACCTGTTAGTGAACAGAAGGTTTTGCATGCTGTTGTCTTGTGAACCAAAGCAACACTTTTTTCAAAATGAAAAAAGTTACCCAAGTCAAAATGAAGGAGACAGGAATGAAAACAATTGAAGAGAAACAAGCCTGAGTATGAAATGAACGTTAACATTTTTTGTTGAACTTTAAAGTTATTGTTTGTATCTTATCATGAAGGAAAGAAAGTTTGCAATCAAAGATACAAAGAAATTGAGAATGAGCTGATATCTACTGATATAGCATCGATGCGTTTTATCTGCCTAGAATCTGCATCTCGTAATTCCTGCAAAACAAAATGATTGTCATTTTATTAACTCAAGCATATGTATTAAAAAGGTACAGCTCTCCGAAGAGCTCCAGAAACTGGAAATAGATTCAGTAAGAACTCCTTTGTCATACTTGACTTGTATAAGGGAGCATACTGTGTTATGAATTGCAAGTTATGATAGAAAATCAAGATGGCACACTTGAAATTGGTCTTTAAATTTTACAAACTAATAAATCAAGAGCAAAAGTAGGAAATAAAATATATCATGCCTGTGTGTATTCTAATGAATTCCCAAAGCAATTATTTACAGATCTATAGTTTCTAGCATTCTCTTGATCAAGGAGAGAACAAAAAGCAATTGCCTAGCAGATTTTGTATATGAGACAAAATGAGGAGATAGTAAAGGAAGCATAGTAAATCTCACCAATAGAGGATTATCTGATTTCTTTAGATGACAGTTATGAAAGAGCAATACACACGTTATTTTTATGAGTTTAGTAATACAGGCATCCCGTTCCTGCAGAATTGGGTATGGGTACTTGCTCTGAAAAGTGCCGGTTTAAGGGTTGCGGTAGATTATGAACTGAGTAGGGAGGGTAACTGGTAGTCAGAAGAACAATCAATGCAACTTAATGCAGTTTCCCTGTGGTGACTTGATTGCACTTTACCTCTCTGTCACTGATGTTGGCAAGCATGAAGCCTCAGTAACAAAACAAGGTATACAGGTATAAACATCAGGCTCTTTTGAGTGGCTGCAGTTAATTCTGAGAAAAGAATATCAAAGCTTCAGGGCAAAGCAGCAGCAGACAACTATAAAATAGGAGTAGCTGAAATGAAACTTTGTGCTAGGGGAGCCATATTTATTTATGAAATAAAAGTTGTTTGCTTATGAAATTTATTTATTATGAAATAAATAATAATTATTTATTTATTATGAAATAAAAATAAAAGTTGTGAAATAAAAAGTTTATGAAATAAAAGTTGTTTGCTTATTAAAAAAAATAAGCTTAGGAAAAAAAAATGTTGCAAATGAATACAGCCAATGAATAGAATATGCTAATTGATTTGAGTTGAATGACACAAAATGTTGACTTGTGTTTACCTGTGGAAAGAAAGGTAGCAATATGAAACCTCGTCAGAATCCATCACTTGCCTCCCTCTTTCCCACCGTGCTGTTGACTGATTGCCCAGTAGTTTGTATAATATAGAAATGGCATGTCTGACATCTGGCTCTGTGTCTTTTCCTGGAAGAATCAAACAGAGCAGTAGCTAGAGTAAATGCTTTCAGGACATTGCTTCAACTCCTAGGCATCAAAACAAACAAGGCTGTCTCTAATCCTTCTCTGGGTTTAATCAAAGTATAAAAAAATGAACACTCCCCTGAAACATCAAAGTGTTTTGGTGTTGAGGCTATTTAGGTATTGTGCCTTCAGAGGAAAAGGTGAAGCGTCAATATTTCTTCTGTTATGTCTCTGTACCATTTTTGGCTAATGTTCTCTGCGTAGTAGTCAGGTGGTCATCACACCTGGTGGGCTGGCTGTCAGTAATGTCAGGTTTATTAAGAAAAATACCAGAAGGGAATCAATCTTAAGCTAAAACACAGAAATAAATGAAAACTTTTGGAGTAAAATTGCAGTCTTCCTTGAATGGTTGAGGGCAGTACATATGTCCTTGCTGCAGTGGTTATTGCTGAATGTCGAAAGGGAAGAGGGAGGTTGTTATTGAGTGTAGTTGCAGATCCTCAAGTTTTGATGGCAAGAACACTGGGAACAGCATGTCCTTCTTCATCTTTCTGTCAGGGGAGACTGGAGCCTACCCTATATTTAGGTAGCATATGCAAATTATGTGATATAATTTGCATGATCAATCATTATTGAGGTACCTGTTTTCAGAAATGATGGCTAACAGCTTGATTACAAGTGTTAATGCTAATGCAGTAGCCCGAAGTGAGTTTTAGCAAAGAAACTTGTGTTATTCACACGTCATAAGTGTGCCTGTTCCACACAGTCTCTGAGCTACCCCGGCAGGGGGAAAAAGGTTACTGGTTTGGATGCTGATACCTATTCTGCTTTAAGTTCTGAATGGGCCAAGGTATGGCAATGTATGTGCAATAGGTCCATGTTTATAGCTACTGATGATATAATGAAGCAGGATTTAAGCTCACAGCCTGGTTCAGTGCTATGGTATAAGTACTCCAGGCTTAAAAACAAATTGAAAGCAGGTCACCCAGCTAAAATGAGCTTTTGCTAATCTGAAATATTTCATGAAATTCCAGGCTTAAAAATTTTGTCATAGAAAACAGGAGAGTTTGTGCCTATGGCATCTATGTGAGATGAAGTACTAAAGGATCATGCATAATGCTATTGATGAATAGATATTATAGTTGTTCAGATACTATGTGATCCGTATTAACCATCTTTTAGGGATTATAGAAAGCTAATTTATATTTGCCTTTTAAACTTTTTTTTTTTTTTAAAGAGGTGCAACTTGTACAAAAGTATTATTTTGTCTTATGATAATGGAAATAGTTGGGCCTCCTCAACTCAAATATTTCTCTAATGTGATTAGAAAACTTTCAAATGTAAATATTTATAATATAAAGTTGCAGCAAATTTTACCTTTTTATTTTCTAACTGTATCCTCTCCACTTCTATTAAACGCACTTAAATTCTGGATTATAAACTAATACACTGGAACTCAAAATGCTAAAAAGATACCTTACACTCTCTCAATAACGTTATTACTTAGTGCTCTAAGTTAGGTCTTAATTATGGTAAAATAAATGACTTATTTACTAGTTCACAGTCTACCGTAATTTGTTACTTTATCTCACTAAGAATAATTAAATTCCATCCAAGCATCCTATTGGTTAATCCTCACTAGAAAATGAGCTCATTAAATATATGTGAGAAGGGTACTCTATGTCAAAATTTTTCTCCTGGTTGAATAAACAAAGCTCTATTTGTATTGCTGAGTTAGGAACATCTTGAGTTTCTTGGTGACACTTTAATAATTACTATTGATGCTACGATTAAGAGCTTAGTGAATCAGAACAGTAAGACAACGCCTGTCCCAAACTTTGTCTAGTTGTTGCTTTCAAGACTTTTTTTTTCCTATCTGTTGCATGGGAACACATGGAAGGAGGGGGTTAACACCGACGTGGTTCTTAAAGCACGGAAAATTATATTTAGGGCTATTTAGTCCCGCAACTACGACATCATCGGCATAAGCGAAACCTGGTGGGATGAGTCCTGTGACTGGGGTGTTGCGATAGATGGTTACAGGCTCTTCAGGAGGGACAGGCAGGGTAGGCGAGGTGGTGGGGTGGCGATGTATGTGAAGCAGGGGCTGGACTGTGTGGAACTCCAGGTCGGCGATGGCAAAGTTGAGAGCCTCTGGGTAAGGATCAAGGGACGAACGAATAAAGGGGATGTCGTTGTGGGAATCTATTACAGACCGCCTGGCCAGGACGATAGCACCGATAACTTATTCTTTACAGAACTAAGAGAGGCCTCGAGATTAACTCCCCTTGTCCTTATGGGGGACTTCAACTTGCCAGACGTTAACTGGGAGTGCCACACGGCTGACACGAGCAAGTCCAGGAGGTTCATGAAGCACCTAGATGATAACTTCTTGGTGCAGGTGCTAACGGAGCCAACTAGGAAAGGTGCCCTCCTAGACCTGTTGCTAGAAAACAGAGAGGGTCTGGTGGGAGATGTGGTGATTGGTGGCCGCCTCGGTCATAGCGACCATGAAGTGGTTGAGTTCAAAATTTACGGTGACAGAAGGAGAAGTGCCACCAAAACCTCATCCCTAGATATGGGGAAGGCGGACTTCAGGCTGCTCAGGGAACTAGTCAGCAAGGTCCCCTGGGAAGCTGCTCTTGAAGGCCTTGATGTCCACCAGTGCTGGTCACTCTTTAAGCGATGCCTCCTAGAAGCACAAGATCAGGCAATTCCTAAATATCGCAAGTCAGGCAGGCGTGGCAGGAGGTCGGCGTGGCTGACCAGGAACATTCTTATGGAGATTAGGCGGAAACAGAGAGTGTTTCGCTACTGGAAGGAGGGCCAGGTGACATGGAAAGAATACAGGGATGCTGTTCGTGTCTGTAGGAAGAAAATTCGTGTGGCTAAAGCACACCTAGAGTTGAAGCTGGCTGTGTCTGTGAGAGAAAATAAAAAGGTTTTTTTTAGATATGTGAATGGAAAAAGGAGAACTAAAGAATACATAGGGCCGCTCCTTAATAGGGAAGGTCTTCTCACAGATGATGACATAGGCAAAGCAGAGACGCTTAACGCCTTCTTTGCCTCTGTCTTCAATGCCGATGATGGGCTTCGGGACCCAGGGTGCCCCGAGCTGGAGGACCGGGACAGTGGGGATGACAAACTCCCAACCGACCCTGAACGTGTGCGGGATCTGCTACTCCACCTGGATCCCTACAAGTCCATGGGTCCGGATGGGATTCATCCCCGGGTGCTGAAGGAGCTGGCGGACGTCATCGCGGAACCTCTCTCAATTATTTTTCAACGATCCTGGGAGTCTGGAGAGGTCCCGGTAGACTGGAAGCTGGCAAATGTTGTGCCGATTTTCAAGAAGGGTCAGAAAGAAGACCCTAGCAATTACAGGCCTGTCAGTCTCACATCAGTGCCTGGTAAAATCATGGAGAAGATGGTTCTCGAACGTATTGAGGCGCACCTGGGGGACAAAGCAGTCATTGGTCCCAGCCAGCATGGGTTTGTGAAGGGTAGGTCCTGCCTAACTAACCTGATTTCCTTTTATGATAAGATCACCCGTATGGTGGACCAAGGGAAACCAGCTGATGTGATTTTTTTGGACTTCAGCAAGGCTTTTGACACGGTTTCCCATAGGATCCTACTGGACAAAATGTCCACCATACAGCTAAATAAAAACATCATACGATGGGTGAGCAATTGGCTAACAAGCAGGGCCCAAAGGGTTATAGTAAATGGGGCTGCGTCAGGCTGGCGGGCGGTCACCAGTGGGGTCCCTCAAGGCTCCATTTTAGGGCCGGTACTTTTCAATATTTTTATAAACGATCTGGATGTAGGAATAGAAGGCATTTTGAGCAAGTTTGCTGATGACACCAAACTTGGAGGAGTTGTGGACTCTGTTGAGGGTGGAAAGGCCTTGCAGAGGGATCTGGATAGGTTGGAGAGCTGGGCGATCGCCAACCGCATGAAGTTCAATAAGAGCAAGTGCCGGGTCCTGCACCTGGGACGGGGAAACCCTGGCTGCACGTACAGACTGGGCGACGAGACGCTGGAGAGCAGCCTAGAAGAGAGGGATCTGGGGGTCGTGGTAGACAACAAGTTGAATATGAGCCGGCAGTGTGCCCTGGCAGCCAGGAGGGCCAACCGTGTCCTGGGGTGCATCAAGCACGGCATCGCTAGTAGGTCGAGGGAGGTGATTGTCCCGCTCTACTCTGCGCTGGTGCGGCCTCACCTCGAGTACTGTGTGCAGTTCTGGGCACCACAGTATAAAAAGGACATGAAACTGTTGGAGAGTGTCCAGAGGAGGGCTATGAAGATGGTGAAAGGCCTGGAGGGGAAGACGTACGAGGAACGGCTGAGGGCACTGGGCCTGTTCAGCCTGGAGAAGAGGAGGCTAAGGGGAGACCTCATCGCAGTCTACAACTTCCTCGTAAGGGGGTGTCGAGAGGCAGGAGACCTTTTCTCCATTAACACCAGCGACAGGACCCGCGGGAACGGAGTTAAGCTGAGGCAGGGGAAGTTTAGGCTGGACATCAGGAAGGGGTTCTTCACAGAGAGAGTGGTTGCACACTGGAACAGGCTCCCCAGGGAAGTGGTCACTGCACCGAGCCTGACTGAATTTAAGAAGAGATTGGACTGTGCACTTAGTCACATGGTCTGAACTTGGGTAGACCTGTGCGGTGTCAAGAGTTGGACTTGATGATCCTTAAGGGTCCCTTCCAACTCAGGATATTCTATGATTCTATGATTCTATGATTATTTTCAATCTAGACAGGTGATCTGAACTGCAATTGCTACTCTTGACAGCTTTTCTACTTCCGTTTGAGGACTGGTTGTACACTAGGCCAAATTCAGAGTGCAGAATTTCTAGAATATAGCAATTCAAATGCTACTGTGTGATGTAGTGAACAAATGTTGCAGGAGGAGAATTGCAGGTCTGAAAATGAATGATTACAAAATTTCTAACTCAAATACATGTATTTGAATGAATACAAATATTATGTTGTCATATGTCTGGCACTCTTAATTTTAGGAATTTTTAATTTCAGGAATACCATATTCCTTTTATTTTTGTTCTTAAAATGTGCATTTAACTTATTTCCTTTTTTTCTTTGCATATGCTGTCTTCAGTATTTTAAGCTATTTCAGAGATTCCTTTAGAAACTTTTTTTTTTTTTTGGGGGGGGAGGGGGGAGTCTTTTAATTTTTCATTCCTGGGTGATGGCAGTTAACTTTAAGTTTCAGTAGATATTTCTAGTATGGAAAAACTGGCTATTTCTTTCCATGCTGGGCTTAACAATCAATAAAGTATTATATGCAATGACAAAAACTCGCAGTGAACTAACAGCTTG
The DNA here is from genome assembly GCF_963932015.1 of Anas acuta. Classification (NCBI taxonomy): domain Eukaryota; kingdom Metazoa; phylum Chordata; class Aves; order Anseriformes; family Anatidae; genus Anas; species Anas acuta. The sequence continues at coordinate 18,742,418 of NC_088992.1, forward strand.
ATTACTTACCAAAATTGTTTTCTATCACTTTTTGTTCCCTGGTCTCCTTAGATACCTGTTGTATGGAATCCTGTTTATGAACCAATCTGACAGCTGTCACTCACAAGCTACTTGGAGTGTAACTGTGCAAAGAACTTAGTTTTTGTTGTATGTTGAAGAAAATGCCTTGGAACTAACCTTGACTTCTGTTACTTTTAGGTCAAAATTAGCAAAACTGTTAAATTTGTAGTAATATCTGTGATTGTTTTTAGTTATGTTCATATTCTTTAAAATAAATGATTTAAAAAAAAAATAGGGAAAGGAAGTCCCTGAAGTACTAATTTTCCATTTATCAATAAGTGTAGGGAATAGAAATAACTAAGGCATCTTGTTCTTTAAAAAAGCTGGAGCCATTGTGAGTTAACATAAATTTCAGGTCCCTTTATGATGAACTCTTCATGATAGTGGGATTATCTGGTAGAGTGACACCACAAGTGAGCTGGGATCGCTTAAATCTACTTATAGTAAGGGCTATAGCACTTTGATTAGTAGAGGGGTTCAGAAAGACTTATTTTAGATTTCAGAATGGCAAGGGGCTGTGGTGAGCTGGGAGGTTGGGAGATTAATTTTTCAGAGGTTATACACAATCATTTTCAGCCTTTCAAATATTTGTGAAATTATTCTCATAAAGCTTTGAAAGTGAGTTTCCTGTCTGTTATCTTGCAATCTTCTGGTATCTTAAAAGGACAAGGCGTGGGGGGGGGAGAGATAAAAAATTATTTGGGACAAGGAGAGAAGAACAAAAGGAGAACAAGTGGTGTAAATTCTATATCCTGGGTGTGACAGATACAGTATTGTATGGAGATGACACTGGGTAATGCTCAAATGTGCTTCTCATTCTGATATTGATCTGCTCTCTTAACTGTGTGTCTGGTTCTTGCTTCAGACTTCCTTTTGCTTAGTTAGTGCTGTTTTCTTGAAAACTTGTCGTTGAAACAGTCACTATACCAACAGAGCTATGGCATTGCCTGGGGGCTCTGGGCTATATGGAGTGCTAACAAACTAAAGTTCCTTCCAAGGGGGACCAGATGTCTTTCAGATATTGAAAAAAGCATTTCCAAATCTCTTAACTGTGATAACTGATCATTGACCAATATAACTTACAATGAAGGCTCCCAGACCAGTTTGCTTATGTGTTTCTCAGCAGTCTGAATTAAGCAAAAATTAACACTTCTGGGTTCATGCTTGGCCTCTTGAAAAGATGTGATGATGAGGAAGATCAATTTCCTTCACTTTGGATTAGGAATGGGAGCTTTCTGATAAGCAATAATTCTACCTTTAATGAAAATATCCTAGTGGGCGTATTAATTTGAATTTGCTATACAATATTAATCTGTCTAGCTAACTGGCTTCATAATGAAACAGGCTTTCATTTTCTGTTTCATTGTCTGACCTACTGCACAGACTTTCCTTGTTCTTGACACTGCATTTTAGACTTCCCTGTTGGAGATGTCCTTTTTTTTTTTTTTTTTTTTTTTTTTAACAGTGTATTTTAAACATTAATTCTGATTAGCATTACATAATGTGATGTACATCTAGGTATGCTGCTCAGGCACTCCTGAGTCACCTCTTTTTCATTCCTTGTCTCAATTTTCTCATTTGGGGTGGACAGTATTTCTGCATTTACATTGTAGTGCTGTAGGATACCACCATCAATACTCTTTCTTACTTATATTCCATTTCTGTCTCTCCGGAGCTGTGCTTCGTATTTTTATGTTCCTCCTCCATGACAGCAGTGCAGTGTATTCAAGTCTGCACATTTTCAACAGTAACTCCCAAATCCCTACCCTGGTCAGTATGCAGTAGTATAAGCCTAAATGTCACATCAAAATCTTTTTAGTTTCCATTTATTTTACTTTTCCAATTCTTGCTTGGAGGTTTTCCTTTTATTGCTAAATTAAAGGATACTACTACCTGCAATCATCTGCAATTTCTATCATATAAATCCAGGAAGTAAAATGATACTATAATCCACTTCCAATCATATTACAACAATCCTCATTAATTTAATCACCTCATAAGAGATGAATTTTTGCTTAAAAACTACCACCTTAGTTGAAAATCTTACTTTGCTGAAAGTCTCACTTGTGTGCTGGGATGTATTTTTTCACACATGACTCAGCAACGTACTCACAACCTGTGAACTGTTTCACATTACTCAAATCTCTGCTCAATGCTGAGGTGCAAAAAGCCCACAGCTATAACCCATATAATTTTAAACTCTGAATGCATAAGGGTCTAAAGCTGGATGGTTGAAACTGATTTTCCTAATTAGGGCTGCAGTTTCTCATTAGATCTTTTGGCCAGGTAGGAGGTGATAGTGGCAATTATCTTGATGGAAGTGCAGGTTTTTCTTTTTTCTCCAGATGTCTTTCTTCCAAATGAATCTGAAATGAAATTCAATTGTATGCTGGCTCAATTCCTACAATAACAAAAGTTTTATGATGTAGCTGGAGAGGGGCCTGATTACTTAGATAAAATCACTGCTTAGATCTTGGTTTCTCAACATGAACTGAAAATGAAGACATGCAAATACATTCCAGGACTTTACCATTTAGCTGTACAATAACGTCTTCTGATTTCTTACCAGGGAATGGGATTTTGTTCCCTGTTTCTGATGCAGCCTTTTTGAATATTTCATTTCTTGCACATAGGGCTTTTTCACTTCATAGTTCCCCTCCTCCTCTCCCTGTCCCGTCAGATCTCTAAAATCCAATACTGTGCTGCTTATTTTCCTTGACAGGCCTCACTACTCATCATCTTGCCTTTTGTAAATAGTATGTTTTTACACTATTCCAGAATCACAAGGAAGACTTGGCAGGAAAAAATAATTTTATGTAGCAGAATATATCTAAAACTTCCAATAAGTTTTATTAATTTCAGGGAACTGATTTTTCAGCTATTCATTTTCTGTGAACTATTTGATACTGTATTAATAATACTACACTATCAACCTTGCATTTAAGTCATCGTATTCAGACTTTCACATTTCTTTTCATAGCATATCCTTTATTCACTTGGAAATAAAATTCTTACAATTTCTCATCAGTTCTTTTAGAGCAAGAATATATTGCTCAAAGTCAAATACATCTGTATCTTTAAAAGTCTGCAGGAAAAAAAAAAAAAAAGTGGTCAGTCAGGTAGATTTTGATATACCAGTATTTAACAAGCTACTTCTCATAGAATCATAGAGTGGCTTGGATTGGAAGGGACCTTAAAGATTGTCTAACTCCAACCCCACTCCCATAGGTGGGGATGCCACTCACTAGATCAGGTTTACCAGGGTCCCATCCAGCCTGGTCTTGAACACATCTGAGGATGGGGCATCCACAGCCTCTCTGGGCAACCTGTTCCAGTGTCTCACCACCCTCTGAGTGATGAATTTCTTACTAGCATCTAATCTAAATCTCCCCTCTTTCAGTTTAAAACCATTCCCCCTTCTCATATCTTTACCTACATGAGTAAAGAGTCCCACTCCATCCTTTTTATAAGAACTCTTTTAAGTATTGAAAGGCTGTAACGAGGTCTCCATGGAGCCTTCTCTTCTCCAGGCTGAACATCCCCAACTCTCTCAGCCTTTCTTAACAGGAGAGGTGCTCCAGCCCTCTGATCATCTTTGTGGCTCTCTTCTGTATGCATTTTAACAGGTCCACATCTTTCCTGTGCTGGGGGCCCCAGACCTGGACACAGTACACCAAGTGAAGTGGAGATATTAAAAAAATCTGGTGAGAAATGTTATCTTATCCTGTGTTACAATACTAAGAAGCTTGCTGTTTGAAGACCTTATATAGCACCAACTATAAATCAGTCAAAGAGAGGTACGTGATTGCTTTTTTATAGTGGCAGATATGATATATCTCAGATTACACATGAATTAACTCTTTTTGGTGAGGTAATTTTGGTCATGTGTCATAATATCTCTCAGAAGAATAAAAGCTTCTAAAAGCTTATTTTTTGTCAAATACCAAGACACTTAATTAAAGATAAGGTTTTCAGAATGAGGTGGAGGCAGTAGCTACAGATAACAGATAAGAGTTAACTAAGCTTTTTTTATTTTTATTTTTTTATTTTATTTAGGCTATACACAGTTGTTATAAGTCACAGCCATGAGGCTCTGTTGTCCTGGGACTATTGCTTTCTAATCCTGACCCAGGTTGTCTGCAGCTACACAATGTTTCCACAATCTCTTTGTGGTTTTTGTCCAACAGTCCTTATAGCATAGTCCAATCCATCATCTCAGTTTTGTTCCGAGTCCATTCCCTATAGTTAGCCCTCACAACTCAGCAAAAGGAAGAGTGAAACAAAAGCATGTAATTAAAACTTTAGCAAATTAGAGTGTATCAGAAAGAAAATCCAGTTCAAGTAATACTGCACAGAACTGTGTAATTTTTGCCAACATGGTCTGAGACCCAAATTTGTTCAGGCAACCCCATTTTAGTGTTTCTTACAAGATAAGGATGAGATACCTGGTGATCATATGCTCAGCCACATTAACTTTCATAGTTCAAATGATTTAACTCTACCTAGGTGAACATAGCTTGAAAAACAGGTTTTTAGAAAAATCAGAAGACCTTCAAACCCAATATGCATCTAAGACCATTATCTTAAGAAGCAAGGAGGAAGATGGCAAAATAGAGTAGCAAAGCAGAATGCAGAGCTCTACCTCTATTGTAAGTTGCAATAAGCCTTTTAAAGCCTTTTAGAATCAGGCTTCCAGGATAGGGATGTAATTGATTCACACATATGAATAACTTGCCAGTTTTCTCCATGGGAAATTGGAACTGAGATCTGGGGTTACTCATGGAGTGCTACTCTGAATGCTAGCTCATTTAGAATTGTGGTCAAAGTTCAGACCACGGATTTAGAGAGATTCTCCACAGCTGTGCCTGTGTTCACAGTTTGCTCAGCCAATGCATTCACAGCAAATCAGAGGTGTACTCTAGCTGGGTAGAAGAAATGGGGTTGGAAGGTACATCGGCCTCAAAGGTTGTCGTGCCTGTGTCTCAGTGGCACTCTGCAGTTATGCTCAAACATGCACTTGGTATTGAAGATACTTAAATATACTAAACAACAATACACACCAGATCAGAAAAATTACTTTTAGGGTATCTTACACTGTGTTATCAAAATGTTAATAATTACAATTTGACAAATAAGGAAGGTTTTCAGGTTATGTGTACTGTTGCACCACTGAAGTCTATGAAAACAAATTCATAAACTTACTAAATTAAATTTAATCAAAATCACCATACTAGCAGCTGTCAAGTAGTGGAATGTTGTACCTGACCTGAAGTGGATGCCAAACCCTAAGCTTTCCATTTATTTCATCAGGTTTAGTAGGAAAATGTTACCATTTACACTTCTCAAGAGATTATGTAAAATGGCATAATTTGCATGAAGGCTGTTGTATTAGTAGGTAACTAGACAATAAAACTTAAGCAAGTACAAATGAACACTGAAGCTAAGGATGAGAGAAGAACCAGCTGAAACTAGGGAGGAAGTTAACACACATGTGTATTTATATATATCTGTATCTCTATACTTATAAACTATTAACAGTATTCTAATCAATTGATTACAGGGTTAGTGTTGTTTCATTAGGGTTGACAGAGCCCAAATCATCCCCCTAATCTGAGCTCCAAATATACATATTTAATACTAAGATGTTTTGACCAAAGGATGTTCTGCCCTTGGCTAAGTCCCGGAGATGATGCAAATTTGTCTAAGGGTCAGAATGTTTTACATTTCCTCTAATATTATCTATAGAAATATCATAGTGTATTTTGTACAGATATACTCTACCACTTTTTCCCTGAGCAAATTAGGAGAAATGGAGGGGGGAAAAGTGTTCTCAAGTCACAAAGAATAAGATCTTATATTTACTGAAAAGCAGCCTCACAGTATCGTTCATGGAAGATTCCCATGCCATAAGGCAACTGGTTGTATTTAGTAATCTTCTGCATCAGTAGCTTTGCCTTTTGGGCTCTGAGATTGATTTTCCTTATCTTGGCACATCTTTACAGCTATGTCCCTTGACCTATTGCACTGCACTTGCCAGTAGTGGCATGAGTAGCAGAAGAAATGCAAGTCAGACTGGTGATTTCTGAGACCTCAGGGCTTGTGGTTTCATGAGTAAACAGAGTTGAGGCATTTATTTTAAAATATATTACAGCTGGGAAGCAGTCACACAAAAAGCTGTTCAAATTTCAGAAACTTTCCTCTTCATGGAGAAATCCTGTGAGTAGGAATGTGTCTACCCTCTACGTGCTCAACTCCTAGTAATTTTGAACATATTTTAGAATTCTGCTAAAGACTTTATAAACTATGTGAGAGTCATCTGTCTCAACCCACCCACTCCTCCCCCCCCCCCCCCCCCCCCTTTTTTTTATTACAGAGACTTGCTGGAATAAAAAAGCCTCCACAATCCACAAAATGAATTCCCGTTTTATTTAAAATTTCTTAAAACTGTCTTAAGCCACGCTATTCTCTTGTATAGTATTCAGTCATGTGGGGCAATAGCTTCTGTGAGGATTGTTGCCCTGTGTTTGGAGCCACAAGGGGAAACAGGACTGTTTCTTGCAGCCTTATCTTTTTTAACGCTGTCCTTGTGATGAGACCACAGAGGCAGCCCCATGCCAGGTTTTAAGATTTTCCACAGAAACCTGTGGCTGGTGTGATCCTGCCCCGTGCTCGGTTACTCCTGTTTGGCTGTGGCTAGGGGACGCTGGGCGATGCAGGAACTGGTGGCTCAGGCCACTCTGGGCTCCTGGCTACTGCTGAAGCCCTGACCAGACCTGGAGTCATGAAGAAGCAGATCTGACAGCTGTGGCATTGCCTCTTCCCCTCATATACAAATGCATTTGTCTGCTGTTTGCCAACCTTGTTTGACCTGTGTTGCGCTGCTTCACCTTTCACTTTGCAGCCTCCTTGTCTTCAGTTCCTTCTGGTCCTGTATAGGCCAAGGCGTCCCCCCCCCCTCCCCCGAACACTTATGAGAACAATGTGTCCATTGTCCATTCCTATAACTGTGCATAGGGCTAGAACCCTTTGTGTAGTGCTTGAAGTAATGGAGTTGAAATCTCAGACAAGTTTTTCTCTGCTACAGTACAAAAACTAGTAATAACAGAAAGAAGGTATATTTTTGGTCTGGGTTTGGGGACAAGGCATATTACAACTCAGTTTCTGCTGTGTTGGTTTTCTGTTCAAGCTGTTGACCTTGAAACAAGTTTTCCTTACTTCACTGATGCACGCTGTCCAGTCGCAGTTATGATGTGAAGTGGATGATTATTTTCACTGACCATGGTTTCAGATACCATCAGCCTTCATATCTTTTAAACATTACTTTCTAAGCTATTGAATATTAGATATAATAAAACAAAATACTAGCTAATAACCCATCTAGCTTGCCTGCTCTACAGAGATATAATTGCCTGTCTGACATTTTTTAGAGCCAATATTTACCTTTATCACTGGTGTCTCCTGAGACTTATTATTCATGTAATTCCCATTAAGAGGCAGTAGTCTGTTGTCTTACAACTGTTGTTGCCAAGTACATGGCTTACTAATAAATGTGTCAGATTATGCTATATCAGAGAATTATTATTTATCTCTATACATTTATAAATAAATGAATCATGTTTGTTTATAGACTTCTTTTCACTTAGTTCTTGCAGTGGCCAAATGAAATTGCATTTCTTCAGGACAGCTTCAAGAAATATGACCATATACTACTTTCTACCCTTTGAATCTAAGGCTGTAAAAAAAATAACATTCTTACTTTTTAGAAGTCCTACTTTGCAATGGACTGAGAATGCTCTTTAAGTTGGGGGGGGGGGGTACTGAACTATAAATGTCAGGCTCCACAGAGTTTTGTGGCAACCCTCAATATCAGTCTTCCAGTTCTGCTTTATAATTTAAAAAAAGCTTTGAGAGTGGCATGAACACAACTAGAATTTTTTCTCTTTCAGACACCTGAGACACAGGTTTCTGTGGAATGCCAATGCAGTATTCATGGCACTGGTCCTGTGCCTACCAGAATAAGATTTTTAGCCCATCCATGTACTGGCAAAATACAAACTAAGAAAAACTGAACTTGCTGCAATGTCAAAGTCTCTGCTTTCTGTTGCTTTCTCTTAAATATTATTTAGCGGCATGGTATGCTTTAAAAGTCATTCTGTGTATGGATAGAAATATGAAGTAAGGTTTTCAAAAGCACCCAATACTGGTTTTATTCTGCTCTTACCATTTGAAAAGATTTTTGTTGTGTTATATAATTATTTTGCTAGTACAAGACCAAATCTATCTAGGAGAAATTCTGTCTAGGAAGTGTGTGAAGCTGTTGATAGTCAGGACTAAAGCTGGAACAAACCTCCAAATGTGAATTTCTGGTTTACCAGGTTTCTGTAATATCCACAATCATCTTTCTCTTCTGTTTCAATGTTATAAAAACTAATTTGCTCAAAATTTAAACTTCTAATGACAGGAGTTGCAAGCAAAAATCCTTCCATTCAAGAACCAGAATGGAAGCGGATACTCTCAGCCCTGCTACCTCCCTTGAAAAAGAAGGCCAAGGAAGGTTAGAGGCATTTACAAATAAACATAGAGATTCAGTAACTCAATGACCAGGGAAAAACTCCTATTCTTTCTTAGAAGTGTGCTATTAAAATCATGGGTGAGAAGCTCTGGAATTATCTTGTGGAACTACAAAAAGACTTTTCTCTGCTGGGAATCTGGCAGAATCTTTTATCTGGCATTTACATATGGATGTAGTAAAATAAGCATATTCAGGTGTGAAAATTCTGGCTTTGCAGCTATCTAAATATACCAATGTATATATATTACTCATAATACACAGTGTATCCTTTTAAACTGTTGAAATAGTTGTGTTCATTTGTTTTCTGTGCCTTGCTGCAGAAGAGACGCTTAGGAGAGAAGATAATTGCAAACAAGCTGGTAAACACCCTGATGACCCAAGGACACATTTTGCTTAGTCTAAATTAGCCAAGCTCTTACAAATCAAGCAAAATAGGGAGGAGATGATGGAAATATGCAGAAATCAGCAGGCTGACTTACAGTAGGTGTTGTTTTCAGAATAGCTGTGCATAGCATATTTTTTTTCATCAAAGCTTACTTTAGCTGTCTGGTATAAATGAAGAAGCAAAATCCTATCAAGCCCTTGCTTTTATATTAATCTGCATATTATTTTGTTGTCTCCATGAGGCTTAGCTGAACATTATGAGTAGTTAAAACAGCTCTAATATGGCAGTATGAAACAATTTTTATGTAAGACTCCCACACTGTTGTGGGATGTACACAATTACCTTTTGGGAACTGTGTCCCTCATATCTCCATGCCTGCTTTAGCCCGCCTGACAGGAAAGAAAGGAAGCTGAATTTCATGGGTGGTTTTTTGCTTGTATTTAGAGAAACAATATCAAAGGGGGAGGGGGGGGGGGGGGGGATGGAATCTAAAAGGGCTGCTGAAACTAGTGAAATTGTACCATTTTCATCTAAAAAGTAGGTGGTGTCTTTTGTTGCTTAAAACCTATTCCAAAATGTTACTTAAATATTGCTTAAATTTTTGCCCCTATGGCTGGTACTAACAATTGGCAGAGATATCTCTACTTCTTTCTCTATTTGTTCCTTCCCTTATTGAAATTGTGCATTCATTTAAAATGATCCTTGTCTACTATGATTTTTTTATGTTTTTGTAATATTTTCTTTTTTTTTAAGAAAAGGTAAATCATGAAGAAAATAAGGATCTTTCTATTGTAGACTCACTTGTTTTATTTGTGATTTTAGATGACCATGAAATATTTTTTGTTTCATTTTTTTTGATGGAGTTTTTCATATCCTTGTGGAAAACTTGTTACATTAATAAATGTCTACAAGGGAGAAAAAATCCTAGAGGCTTATTTAGAAGTGGTGTTCTGCTGTTGCAAGCAGTGATCAAATAGGAGCTTTAAGTTTTTGATATCTTCTCTGTTTTTAAACACCTTACATTAATTACCTAGTGGGGGGATGTAAAACAATAATGTAGTAAAGCAATCATGTAGTAAGGATGGTGCTTTCTGGGCAGCAATCAGCAAACTGCTTCTAGCCAAATTCAGTACCATAGTCCTAGTTCAGGTTTTAGGCTTGTACAACTTGAGTTTAATTGTGTCCTTCATATATGAAAGCACTTGGAAAGAAATTTTTCCTATCTGTTTGTACTCAAATGTCCTTGTTTGGAGCCAGAGTCCAGCAAATACATCTTTCCTCCCTTGAGACTACATTTAAAAATCAATGTAATTTGGTCAGTCAGAAGAAGATTTTTAGGGAGGTCACATCTCTAGTTTTTGGGTGAAATTCCTGTAACAGACAGCTGTGCTGCAAGTGTAGAATCTACTCAGAGCATCTTCAAGTGCCCTAGAGCAATTGAATCAAATGAGTTTACCAGTACCTGTGAAGTCATCCTGCCTGTTGGGATGGGCCTGTAGCCTGAGTGAATGAGCCTATAGAAACTTGTCATTCAGAGGCTTTTACCTCTCTCATTGTATTGTACAGTTTGTAATCAGATGTAACCTGACAGCAACAGCTTGACAAGCTGATAATACACTTCACTAGCAAAATTCATGTGCTAAGAATGCGAACACATTTATATTTAAGCTGTCTCCTTTATGCATAGTAAGTTTTTTTTTGTTGTTGTTTTTTTTCTTGTTTTCCCTTTTGTGGAAAAGGAAATTCCTATTACCCTATCCCTATTACATCCCTATTACACAAAGTCTGAGATCTTGAGATTTTTTGTCTTTTAAAATGTAGCCAATATTTTTCCAGCCTCTAAGAAAAAGTTAAACTTTCCCCAGTCACACTAATTTATTTGGACAGTCATTTTGATACAAAGCCAAAGCTGAAAGAATTTGTCTTATTATTTGCTCCCCGAAGCCTGCATGCCCCATTTTCTGACTGTTAGTGTTTCATAAGCTTTTATTATTTGCCATATTGGTGGAGAATACGAGGAGTTAAAGAGAAAACAGTTTTTCTCAGGTTACCCATCTGTCAATCCAAGCAAGCTAATATAATTAGTGTTGTTGTTTTTTTTGTTTTTTTTGTGGTTTTGCTTGACACTCCCAATATTAAACATCCCATCAAAACATCAGAGTTCTTTGCCTTTGTTAAACCTGTCAATAGGTGTGGCTTATGCACATGCATTTCTGTGACTAAGACTGTATAAAGTATGGCTGCCCTTTGACACTGACTGCTTGGGCTGTTGAACCAAATGGCTACCAGGTTGCTGATGGATGCTTCAGCTAAGTGCAGGTATGCACTTTGATAGCAAGTGAAACACTTATTCCCTCAGCCAGACTTGTTCAGCCTGCTGTACTAGTGTGGCATTGAGTGTAGCACACCGAATTACCACTTGAGATTCTGATAATGTGATCAACTCCAGAAGATCAAGACAAGTAGAATGTACATCAAAAGAGGTTTATTTCTGTAACCTAATGATTAGGTTATCCTGGCCTGTGGACATGGTCTCCTTCATCATCTCTCCATTTCCACGAGAGGTGGCTTATGACTGAGAGAAAAAACATTTTATCCTCTGCCAAAAAATAAGGTTACAGAAGGAGACACCAGCAGATTTCAAATTGAGCTAATCTTGTTCTCCCACATTTTTTCAGTAGCTTCCCAGAAAAAATAGAGGATTTTCCCCTACTGATGTAATATCATAGAGCAATGCCACGTTGGGGTGTCATTCTGGACTGTCTGGTGACTGCATTTGTCATCTGGCAGAGCTGTTTTTCCACTCCGTGAGGCTGAATGGTGCTATATGTTTTTCTGAGTCAAGTCCTGTTTCATCTTTGTATTTTTCACTCATTTTACTCAAGTTCTCAGACATTCTCAAGAATGTCTGAGCAGTGATAAAGGAGGTGGGGGAGTCTTCATGTATGCTCTGCATCTGGCATGTGAACACAGGAGGTGGATGTTCGGTGTCACTTGCCACTTCCCTACTCCTCCAGAAAATTCTGTGTGGGTTTCCATAGGGATTCAGCTCTGCGTAGTTAGGAGGAGGCAAGGAACAGGGATTCAGACTGCATGATTCTCTTTTCTCAAAATAGAGGAAAGCAGAATAATTTATTTATTTATTTATTTATTTATTTTTTGAGTGAGCCCATACTAATGCTATCTTTCCTTCTACTTTGGTAAGTTGCTTTGTGAGACTTAGTTTCTTAAGAGTACTGTAAATATTGTTATATACATTTATGAGAGTCTTTCCTGCTTTGGATCCTTTGAAAAATGCCTACCACTGGTTGTTTTTCTTCCTCTACATAAGAGCATGAGGCTTGCTCCCAGGAACTTTCCCAAGAAAATTTGAGGGCTGAGTGCACTTGAATGACTTTTCCTGTATCTGTATTCTTCTATGTGGAAAATAAAGACTTGTAGTATTTTTAAACTATACATGCACATGTCTAAATGCTATCCCCATAACTCATTAAATAAGTGAAATAGTGTTATTTTATACCACCTGAGGTCCTGTCCTAACAGTCTTTCTTAGACCTTAGATCCATATTTATATGACATCTATAATAAAAAGGTCCACATCTTTACTAATGGTCTATCAGCCAGTTTAGGTGGGAGAGATCATATTTTATTCTCTTCCTACCACATATCATATTCATTTTGTGGTACTAAACCTCACCAATTGTTCATCAGATTCAATTCATTGCTTTACTGGAAATACATAATGTAGACTGAACAATATTTTTTGAAAGTCAAATCAGATTTTGGAAATATTCCTGTTGAAAACACTGAACAAAAAATTACAACCATTAAACTGCATTCATTCCAAAAAATCCACACAAAGTTTTTTGAATGAATAGCTGTTTATACAGCAATGCGTTGCAAAAAGCAGTAACTAAAGAAAACCAAAGTAAAACATTCACTTTCATTATTGAACATTTTTAGCTTTATTATTATAATAGAATTACAGTCTGACATAAAATAAAGAGCTTTTGCTAAACTCTGTAAAGCAATACATGCTTCTGCCATAAACAACCTCTATTAGATTTAGGTTTTATTGCCACATCACTGCACTGAGGTGCAATAAACATTCAATGTCATCTTTTTAAAATTATCCCAGGAGTAAACAGAAACTGTCCTCTATAAGAGTGTATCATTATTTTCAAGGAAGACTTACTATTATTACATGGTTTAGCAAAGCACTGTAAAAAAGCTACATTGAATACCTTATCTTTGATAAATTCTGCAATCAAGTTTGTACAGTATAATACTATTGGCATAGACTAACAAACTAAGAGGTGATATTATGCAGTCGTTGCATAGCAAAAAGCAGACTAGTTAATTAATATTCACATCTAATGTGCAAAATGCAGACCAAAAGGTAGCTATGAATTACTAGAAGGATAAAATGCCATAAATGAACACACTAATTTAACGCCAAAAATAACAAGATAAACAAGTACACTGAAGTTAAAGAGCCATAGTTTATTTTTTCTATACATATATCTACACATGATACCAGAAGATGAAAACATCCCCTTTTAATAAGATCCAATCAGATAACTTATCAAGTTTAGACAGGACTAGATGTTAGACAGTGAAGCGTTAAAAAGAATCAAAAAAAAAAACAAACACACTAAATAAAACATTAACTATTTCTTTTCTTTTCTTTTCTTTTCTTTTTTAACATAGAGAATGTCAACTTTCTGATTTATTGAGAAAGTTTATAAAACATTGCCTGAAACACGCCTATGAAATTTGATTTTCATTCGCAGTTTCTCTGGAGGTCCATGTAGTATTGTTTTAAAATTCATTCTGTACCATGTATTATGGTTTTTGAATTGATGCTTGCACCATCATTCTTCCCATCTCTTTGAAAAATCTTTATCTGAAATTTTATTTCTAAGAATCAGCAATAGCGATACTGTCCAGATTTTTTTAAGGGAGCACAGTACCTGTAAAATGGACATCTTGTATTTAAAGCCCTTACATATTGTTCCTACAAATATATTGCTACAGTAAAAATGAAATGTTATAAGTTTACTCAATAAAATCTATTTTCCTGTACATTCTTTTGTGTATGACTTCTGTTTTTGTATTTAATGCTACATATATTACATCACTTATTGTTAACAGTTATGTATCAGCAAATATAGCAGTAATATACAGATGAACTTCTGTCTTAATATTTCACCATTTTTAACCTACCAAATATAATCCCTTCCTTTATTATTTATGCATGACCTGAGCAGACCAGTTGTTAATCTAATAGTAAACATCAGATGACATTGTCGAATTGCAAACTACTGTACACTTAACCACTTTACAAATGGAATTAATTCCAAGCACTTTCTATGTATTTTTTTAGGCTTTCCAGGACCAATACTTTTTTCTTCATCTAAGCTCTAAATATGTTTTATTGAGTGTTAAGTAACATATTAAGAGCTAAGAGGTGAATCCTAAACAATGTTTTAAGATCAAAAGTTTAAAAAAGTAAAAAAAAAAAAAAGTACAATCTCATGCTGCATATTTACATATATTATTTAAATACTATATTCTGTCTTTCTGCTATCCATAAATTTCAATCTAAAGCTTTTTTAATGTATCATTTTATAAAAGAATACATTCAACATCTAGAGCTTGCGACTTTTTTTTAACTCTCTAAAACATAATGATGAAACCTATCTGTAAAAGCATCCAGGATTTTTTTGGATTACACAGGAGATAGAGGGGACTTGGGATATGCACTTGATTGTGCAACTCTTTTTAAATCTAGTCTAGTGACAACTCAATGCTTAGAACAAGACTTCAGTAAAACAGCAGATTAAAGCATTTGTTACCATTAGATCTTATGTGCTATACAGTGATAAACTGTACCTACAGTGAATAATTTCCCTTTTTCTTTAAAGACCATTTAATATTATAAATCAGGTGGTTTGGAGTATAGAAGGGACAAAGGATTAAGAAAATAACATTTTATGTTATTTCAGCAAGGATGTGGCAAATGGGAAGCTTTACATCCTTGAAAAGATTATAAACAGCAGTTGAATGGTACAGCATAGTATATGCAACATGGACTTTGTAAAGAATACTATCCTGCTCCTCACAATCCATTGAATAAAAATATCTTTTTCATGTCCATATACAATATCTCTTGGGGACAGTCAGTACTTAAGGTATCTAAAATGCTTTCCTTTTTTATTATTAGATCTTTCCCTGTTTAGGAATCAGTTTGTTAAATTATATAGCATGTATCGTTCTCTCCCTTGGACAAAGGGTTTTTACGTATACGGATATATTTTACTTCTGGTTAAACGAAGAAACCTTTATTTTCTTTAAGACAGAAGCAATGAAGCAAATGGGAATTACTGTATGTGAAAACTGAAAGCAATTCCCAGAGCAAAAGACAAAACAGAGCTAGATGAATAAATGAGGTTATTGGTGGGGAGTTGGGGCTTTCAACTGGGGCTCCCGGTTTAAATAGGTAGCCCAGTAGACTAAATTAAAGATTCCAAAAAGCAATGGGAAGGCTATTCTTGATAGTCGATCAATTTTGCTGACGCTGTTAAAAGTTTTCTTGGGTTCTGCAGGTTTTGTTTCTGTCTTAACTTCTTTGGGCTCTATTGTTGCGCTTTTAGCAATGGTTGCCAGCCCAGGGTCCCTTGCAATATTAGGGGTGTAGCTTGTAGCTGCAGCTGTGTATGTGTTGTTTTTCTTAATGAGAGGATCCTTCACTTTCTTTGGCTGAAGAAAGAAGAAAATATTTTATTCGTACTGTTTTCTCAATAGATAACAAACTGAAAAAGCACCATGAGCTTTTGCAACAAAAGAAGAAGTTTATACCACAAATTGTGATAGGCTCTAAGGAAGAAGCTAGTATTTGGGCACACGACTCATGCAAAATATTTAGATGAAGATATGGACAAAATCATCAGTCTGGATTACTTGTATTAGTTAAACCAACGTATGTGATTGATAAACTATAATAAGGACTTGTACTGATAGCTAGGCTTACTGATACACAAAATTACCTTTAATGGTAATTAGCAGTGATGATCAACTCAGAATTCAACATTGCCTTAATCAAACAAACTTGACCAGGCCAAAAGCTTTAAAAGACACTTAGTTTTTAAATGTAGCTTTTCAATGTTTAAACAAATAATGTTTTTTATAACGCATTCTCACACAGTTCATACATAAAAATATGCAATACAAATATAATGTGATCATGCACTAAAAGAATGAATTATTTAGGAACAGGTAAATCTACTGGTCTTTTTACACTAAGGATACATGCCAGAAGCATATGAATTAAGGAAAACAAAATTGAAGTTCATGTTTGAGTGTTACAACTGGTTCCTAATGGGTGAAATGTCATTCTGAATATAGGGCCCGAAATAGCTGTTCAATTTTTTAGTGTGGTATAGACCCAGTACACCTACCTGTATTGCTAAAGCAATAACATATTGAAAAGCTTTCAGTGGTGAACTATTGGAAAGAGTATCTAGATTTTCAAATTGGTCCTTGTGTTTTCTAGTATTTTAGTTAGGAGAGAAAAAAAAGTCTTGTGTGGGGATCAGCTGGAATTCAACTGTCCAGGTTGCAGTCTGAACCCTTCTTCCAGCACTGCACAAGGATAAATATAAAGAGATATACTAGATGGATAAGGAGGTGTATAAAAAAGCACCATTTACGAGGAAACAGATTTAAAAAAAAAAAAAAAAGACTAGAGGGAGCTTAGAAAATCATTAGGCAGTGTTTGCTCCAAAAAGCTAAAGCAAATGTTGATCATTTAGTCCTCTAGAAGGTAAATAATAATGCTATGGGTAAAGAGAAATAGCCACATGTGATTTTTTTTTTTATTACATTATTTCACTAAACAGCAAACATAATTCTGTTTTCAACTTGCACCTATCCCAGGGAGGGAGTGTTGTTTTTTTTTTGTTTTACTAGTTATAACAGATCAACTATAGATATATAGCTGTATAAACAAGCCAGTAGTTGGCTTTAGTATAAAAAAAAAAAAAAATCTTGTTCAAGTGGTGAACATTTAAGGAAGCAGAAGCGTTTCTTCAGGACACTTGAGAGTATGCAGAAAAGCTGCAAATGCATCCAGACAAGTGGAGAGAGGCTTGTAGAAGCATGATATAGAGTCCTGCACAGGAAGGAAATATGTGAATATTTCCTGAATATTGCGTATTTAGTGTTGTTTTTTTTTTGTTTGTTTGTTTGTTTGTTTTGCTTTGTTTTCCCAAAAATAATAGTTTTATTTGAAACAAATGAAGTGGCTGGTAATGGTAACTTATGCTACCAGGTAGGCTATGTTCAAAAGGCAATATTTAATATTCAATTATTATGTTTTATTAATACCACCTATTTTATTAAAAAATAGATATCATGAAGATAGGGGCAAAAAAAGAAGCAAATAAATTAATTTCAGTAAAGTAAAAAAGTTCATCAGTAACTGAAAACTCAATATTAACAAATTGTCATGAAGCTCAATACCATACTTTTAAGTTATTTCACTTTGTTCCGCAATACTTTTACATTTGTTCTCATCTTGTAAATGTCTTAATTTTATTTCTGTTCTCGCATGGAGAGTCTTATGCGACTAAAATAGGGGACAAAAAAGATAAAGAATATTTATATATAGGCATACATTCCTGAATTAAACACATATATTCGCATACCAATGAGTAACATCTGCTCCTTCAAATATTTATTCTGCTGAATCTCTAATCTGTGAATGTTCATAATAAGTAATTAGGAAAGTTAAAAGTCTCTTTCAAGATCTCTTAAAAAAAAATAATCAAAATGAGCTTCCTCACAGAAGGAGGTCATGTGATATTTCATAGAAAATCAGAAACTTTCTCTTTCATCCCGTACGCACCCTCAACAGTTTGATGCATATGTGATTTACAGACAGTCTAATCCCATACCAAAGGAGTCAATGTGATGTCCTTCATTTCCTTGAGGAATGTGTGGAACAGGATTACAGAATGACAGTCAGTGCTTTCCCCAGAACAATTCAATTTCTCCTATATGCTAAGAATTAGGAATAACATTTTTCTGTTAATAGGGAAAAAAATAGGAGGCAAAGGAAAGAAAAGGCTCTTTAGTGATCATGGTTATACGGTAACTCTCTTGAAGTTTAAGCCATACAATACGAAAACTCTCAAGTACTGCAGTCACAAGATTTTCTTTTACGTCTATATTGAGGCATGAACATTTTCTCTTGATGAAATATTAGAGAACGAATTGCCTTCCCTTTAAAGAAAAAGTGTCTCCTTCCTGCTTATCTGCACAAGTCAAAATCCCAGAGCCTGTTTGCAGAAAATGTTTTTTTCTCTTTGAAAAATCAGAGACTATGCATATTTTTTATGTTAATAATAGCACTAAATATCATCCAGAGAAGAAGACTGCATATTGAGGTACTCAGTGTCTAAGCAATTATTCTGTATGTGTGTGTGTGTGTAGAAATGCTGTGTGGGTTAACATGAGGAAACTTTTAGAATAACTATTTAAATTGCACAGGAGCTCTAATAGGCTAAAATATACGGAGATCATGCATGACATAATATGACCTGTTGGAATAAATATTAAGTGGTGTTACCTTTTCAGGAACGACACTTTTGCCATCCCATGCATAACCTCTCTTTGTGAAGTAATTCACTGTTGCAAATTCGATGAGTGCAGAAAACACGAAGGCATAACAAACCGCTATAAACCAATCCATAGCAGTGGCATAGGCCACCTTAGGTAGTGAATTCCTTGCACTAATGCTCAACGTAGTCATTGTTAGGACAGTTGTTACTCCTGAAAAACAAACAGTTTTTAGGTCTTTATATGAGTGGCTATATTTTGAGTTTCAATTCTCAACTACTACAATAGAAGTGAAACTCTTATTTCTACCCCTAATTTTTGTAGACCTCTCCACTTAAATTCACTTAAAATCAAATTTCAATTTCTGTGGAAGTTGCAGGTTCTTCGTAACATCTCTTCTATACCTTTTGTTCTTTGACATTGTTTTAGTACAATGGTATTTTTTTTTAAATGGGGATAGAAATAATATTTTGCGTTTTGGACTGGATGCTACTTTATGCTTCATGGAACTTGAGGAATTATTGTTGCTGTTCCTTATCCAAGCCCTGTGAATTGCACTGCAGATTTAAATATTTCATATTTTTAGTTCTTTCTTGCAACAGTTCTAAGATAATAAAATATAAACCTTAAAAACGTATTGTTTTCATGTTACTCGGCCTGATTAATGGTAGTTTATGTAGCATATGTTCCTTCAAACCTATACTCAAACATACTAAGCTTTATGTGATATATTCCATATATTTAAGTTGATGGCTTTAGAGATCTGTCCTTTTATTTACTGATTCACTGAAAATAGCAAAGAACTTATATAAGAACAGTAACAATGCTTTTGTATTTCTGATATCCGCTTGTCCCATTGCTGCTGACGCTTTTTTCCTTAGCTGGCAATGGAGCTTTCAGTAAGTGGCAGGGCTGTGTTGAACTCATTCTGCCTACAGCAGCTTGAAAAAAATCTACAAGCGTAGGCTAGATGTTTACATCAAATCGTATGTCCACAAGTTACCTTGACAACTGCAGTGTCACATATTGAATGTGCTTTGCTGGTACATCTTCACTGCACTGAGTATTATTGAAAACATGCAGTGGTCTAAAACAGGGCAAATAATGAACAATGTATTTATGTACTGGTGTAAAGAACTTGAATTTTTAGTGCCTAGTGAGGAAGCAGTTTCTTTCCCCAAGAGACAACCTCATCTCATCTTTGACTCATTATTAGTGAGCTTATATTTCTCTTATGTAGTAGCCAAGCAGGTTTTATAATTTATATGGTCTGTGTTAGTAAGAGTGGGCTAAAATATCTAAGCTGTGCTTCTGTATGTATACATGCATGCAAAATATTGTGACATTTTTTCAGTCATTAGGAAATGAAAAAACCTATCTTGTTATGTTACAATAAAGCAAACACAACACTATTTACTAAATAGTGCCTTCTAAGAGGAAAATTTTGAGATATCTCAAGATAACAGCTGCAACATCATACAGTATTATTTATTATTCATTATGAGACTAGAAAATTTTGTTCTCCATCTAGGGACAATGAAGTATGGCATTGCAAAGTGCTGATCTGACATTTATTTTTAAATGGCATACGCAAAGAGAGATAAAATAGTTACAACTTCAATAGCTTTGAGTACAGAGGCTCATAAAAGTCCCAGATTGATTCTCAGTGATAAAACTTCTGAACTAATTTTAGACATTAAATCATATTATGTAAATCAAATTTAATTTTCTTGTGCTTTAAACCATTCTTTTGTAAATGCAAATCCATACATCTACAGAAAGTCTTTACTTGGTTCATGAGGTCTAAGGTTATGCAAGTTATGAATTATTTCCAGAGGCTTTGGGAAACTAAAGCAAAACTATGAAGAGAGCAAGAGAAAGGTCAATACATATAAAAGCAGCTCTTGTTCAACAATAGCTGAACAGTGTCTGCATGTTTCTCAACATCAGGCCTTGTTATTCTCTCCAGTTTTGCTGTGTACACTGTAAATACATAAACTCTTTTCAGCAAAGGAGAAGGGCTCATGGCATCTTGCCCCAGCACTGTCCCAAGGCAGGGAAATGGGTCTAAAACCCCACTTGACTGTGTGTTTTTCCACCTCCTCTGCCAAAGATATTCAGGCCTCCCACAAAAAGACTAGGTCACATTTCAGAAATCTTAGGTTCTATTTTCCTTAACCAGATTTGTTATATATACATATAGATGTGTATATATATATATATATATATATATATATATATATATATATATATATTTTAACCATGTGCTTGACTTGGATTAATAGCTTCAAAAAACATGCTAGTTGTTTTTTTTGTTTGTTTGTTTTGTTTTTTCCTAATTTTAAAATAAGTGTTTACAGGCAGCAGTTAAAACACTAGGGACCAACTGTATAAACTTAGAATCCCTCAGACTTCCTTCTTACTGCATTCATTAAGTGCATCTTTTCACTGCTATAAACCAAATAGATGATCTCTGATTTCAACAGGAGACAGCAGCCTACAAAAGGTATTTTCAAGATAAGAATTTTCAAAGGACCAACACCCATTGATTAAAACTTTTTGACAATCCCCGCCATGAAAGCCATTGCCATTTATCAGAAATGTTTTATTCATATATTTATTGTTTTGGAAAAGTAGAACGGGAATAGATTGTTTGAGACATTTTCAGGTCTCTTTTTACAGTCAGTTTAAAAGCTTTGGAACTTGTATCAGCTTCTGATGCATCTTCACAATGGAACACGTTAACTGTTGTGTACTGCACTGTGTACAGACTCCTCCTGTTCTCCAATATCACATTACACATAACCAGTTTTATCACAAAATTTCTTAAAATTATCTGGCATGTGATTGCCAAGGAGTTTATAGGTCTTTCTTACCAAATACAGTTCTTGCTGGAACAGATTCTCTGTTAAGCCAGAAGGACACCTGTGACAGTATCACTGTCATGATGCATGGCAGGTAAGTCTGAATGACAAAGTAACCAATCTTTCTCTTCAAATGAAAATGTGTAGTCATAACAACATATTCTCCTAAAAAACAAACAAAAAAACAAACAACAAAAACAGAAAAAAACATTAAAGCTTTTATAAATAAACAAATTACAAGACCTTATAGGAACTCATTATATATATCTAATTTTATATAGTTATATAGTTATATAGTTATAACTATATAGTTATATAACTTTCATTGTAATCACTACTATTATAAAAATAAGAAGACCCCAGATCAAATTGGGTCAGCTCTGAAGAAAATATTTAATAATAAAAGTTCCACCATTTAATAATAAAGTTCCACTAAAAATACAAAACTAGATAGTTCTGGGAAATGCTAATTAAATTAGCATCCTTTTCATCTTCTTCACTGAGTACTAAATAAAAGTCTGCATTAACTGGTGGCTGTTTAGGCCTCTTCTGAAAGGTTTTATTCCATTAGAGGATGGAAACACACTGTAACATACACATGTAATCATCAAACAATGACTGAATGGAGACAGGAAGTCAGAAATGTTTCAGTAGGGCCAAGCTGTAGTTGTAATTGTTGATGTGATTATGTTTGTATTATCACTGTTTGTGCTTTATCTGCTGTGAAGATTAAGCATCCCTATACCGCTAATTCAGTACCTTACTAAATTAATATTCTCTCCCATAGTAAATGGCCAACACAAGAATAATGTATAATATTTTCATTACCGGTAACTTTTAAGGTGCTATAAGAATATATGATCTGGGTATTCCAATTACATACAAAAGGCATCTTAAGTATTTATATAACTCTATAAACCATTTCTTCCAGAGGACAGCAAATATTTACAGATATTATTGACAACATCATTGAAAACAGATTTTGAGAAACAGTATATAGACTGCAAAACCTATACTTGTGACATATTGTTCACCGAAGATTGATTCTTTATTCAATAGACATTAGCTTAGGAAAGAAACAGGTGGAAATGTGACTGGATGAAAACCTCTGCCTAGATTAGAGATGATGTGAAATTGCCATTTCACATTATCTGGAAAAAGACTGTTGCACTTGTACAGGAGAAGAGACTGGAAAGAGACTGTTGTACAGGAAAAGCTTAAATTGGATTGAAAAACTATGTCTAGACATTGACTGCTTATGTACTAAGCATGTCAAATGCCCTTTTCTTTAATTCAGAGTGTAAAAGAACATTCAGTTGAACAATATTTCTCAATATATAACCCTGAGGAAATCTTATTTATAAGACGTGACAATACTCCCTGTATGTTTTAATATAAAATAGAAGTCAGTAGCAAAGGACAGAAAAGAGAACCAATTAAAAATTGAGAGCTAGAGCAAAGGACATACAAGGAAAATCTTTCAGAAAATAGGACTTCAGGAACAGCATGGGGGGCATTGACTTGATTATTACCCATTATTCTGTAACTTTCACCAGAACAACCAGCAACAGAGATTATAATTTTCTGAAGGGTGCCAGTCTTAGCTAGAAAAAACAATAATTAAATTTCATCTACTATGATATGTCATGGGAAACTATTTTAATGCAATCAGATATAAAATGTTCACAATGATGTGTCAGAATTAATTCAGTGATTATAGCTGGCAAGCTAAGAATATAGAGTGAACACACCACTCTGCTCTGAAGCTTTACTTAGCTGCTTAAATTATGAAATTATTTTTAACCCCTGGAAATTGAGAACAAGATTTGAAGCATGAAGGCAATTTAAAATACAGGGACTACTCTCATCTGTTAAGAAAATAGTTCTGAGCTAGAAGTCAGTTAAAGGTAATGCCATGAGCATCTCAGGCAAAACATAGACCGAGAATAATTCTTACAGTTCAGTTATAAGTCAAAAACATTTTTGTAGGTCTCCAAAATACCAGTGGACTGGAGTCATTTATTAGAATATAATACATCTGTAATGGGACTTACTTAAATAACTATAAGAGACTAAAACACTCCAGTTATTTATGGAATCTTCAGTTTCCCATATTTTGTCTTTAATTAAAATATATGGCCACGTGACCACTACTGACCACTGTCCAACTTCCAACCAATTCCTCTTCCACTCCGAGAGATGGGGTTGCTCAGCCTGGAGAAGAGAAGCCTCTGGGGAGACCTCATTGAAGCCTTTTAATACTTGAAAGGGGGCTTATAAAAAGGATGGAGGATCCTCTTTACTCAGATAGATAATGAAAGGACAAGGGGGAATGGTCTTAAAGAGGTCTTAAACTAAGAGATTAGACATTAGGAGAAAATTTTTCATTGTAGAAGCAGTGAGGCATGGGAACAGGTTGCCCAGAGAAGTTGTGGATGCCCTGTCCCTGGAGGTGTTCAAGGCAAGGCTGGATGGGAGCCTTGGGCAACCTGAGGGGGGTTGGAGCTAGATGATCTTTAAGGTCCCTTCCAACCTGAAGCATTCTATGATGAGTGAATAACTAGATTGTAAAAGGATTTTAGTCTTTGAAAGATTATCTTGAAGACAACAACAATTGCAGACCTCTTTTCATGAAAAAAAAATCAGATTGTATTTATCTTGTTCTAGACCCCGAACAAGAAAAAAAGACCCTTTTGCCAGATGAGTCAATCTCCATCCCTCTAAAAACAGGGAGGGATTTCACAGTTTTCATTACGTATGTCATGTCTTAAAACAGAGATGATCAGAGGATAAAGATGTGCTGGAGGATTGTGTTGAGATAGCTGCCCAGCTATTTGAATGTGGAGAAAGGCCATTACCCACTTCTGACCCTGCCACTATTTTGGTGAGGGCAAATGTCAAGAAGCACTTTTCCTTGAGATATTGAATTTGCAAACAATCAATGTTTCTTCCACTGTATATGCTTATCAGGTGTTAATTTAAGAGAATTGCAAGTTTTTACTAAAATATTATTTAACAGGCTTGGTTTTAGTTTTGATAATCATTGTATTTAAATTTTTGTAATGTTTTTCTGCATCTAAGCAATAGCATATTTGTTTTAGTAAATAATAACACTTCATTTAACTTTATGGATTGGCATGGTAAAAATTTCAGGCAGAAAAAAGGAGGCAGAATTCAAAACTATGAAATATCATGGGCAAAGGAAATGTAATTTAGTTACTTCATGGAAATATATAAAGAATTCTTACACTTAGGTTTGCCTTAATTCTATTTAAACACCTATTTTCTGACTATCTTACGAATTTAAAGGGTGCTTCTCACAGTACCATCTAACTACCATGAATTATATCTGCTATTATCTGTTCAGTTTAAATATGTTCCCAAGTTGGAGTCTTTTCTGACTGTCCTGCTGCCCTTAAAATGCATTGGGTAAGCAGGGAATTGGCAATGAGCGCAAAAAGGCAGCCATGCAGGTTGCTGTGGTCTCTCTGAGTGAATAGCCTCCGAAGAGAAAGAGCAAAGAGCTCAGGACCCTTGCAGTCCCTCACAAATCACACTGACTTGCCAGGAAAGGGCAGGTGAGGTGAATTACTGGCTCCAAAGAAATCAACAGGAATATTTCTGTCTGTGGCCAGGCCAAAAGTTCTCACTGCTTTTCTTTCTCTTTGACCAATGCAGACCTCAGTGCTCAATAATGAAAGTGGTGAATCTGTGGAAGCAGTTGTGTTGATAGTTCTTATGTGAAGTCCTTATTTCTGCCATCCCACTTACTTTTACGATTACATCAACAGAAGCTTCCAAACAGTAACCTCAATAGTGGTCCACTGGAAATTTTAGTCTATGAGAAAATTTGTTAGCTTAATAGGCCACATGAACATATACTGAGAAGCTAAATAAAAAAATCAGACACAAGTTAGGGTTCACCTTAAAGTGACTCACTTTCCTTTAAATATTTGTTCACTTTATGAATGACAGATTAGAAAGTTTGGCATAGGCAGGTACTTCTTCAGTTCCATTACAACTGCAGGGACAGTCAGAGCAATACAGCTATGTCTAATGGAGTGCATCCCTCTGATTTATGGAACATTAATTCCAGTCAATACTTCAAGATCTTGTTCATGCTCGAAGTTCAGTTTATTACTGTATTCAGATTTTTGTGCCTTTCCAAAGTAATAAAAAACTATCAAGCAAACAAAACAACAACAACAAAACACACCCAAAGATTAAATTTTGAAACAGCAAATGCAAAGTGCAAAATTTTTTAGCCAGCTTCAACATTACACTTAACTAATACTTTAAACAAGGACTATATGGCTGTATTTGTGTATCTCAGTTTTAATTGTTTTGGAGTAAAAGCTAGTGGCAGCATTAAGGTACTGAAATACTATGTTTGGATGTTCCAAATGTTTTGTTTTGTTTTTTAATTTGGTGACATTTTTTTTTTCACTTTCTAAATACCTCCTTACGAGACTATATGCTTTTTTTTTTTTTTTTTTTTTTTTAGCATCTTATTTCACTGCCTCCAAGAATATTATCTTTGAGATCTCATTTTGCTATAAACTGGTAACCCTTTTTCACAAACCTGTACTGGACTGAACAATTCCAGAGTCCACAGTTTGTCCAAGCAGGTCATACTGGTTCAGTCGAGAGCCATCTTCAGCCACAACCACTGATCTTGCAGGTTCCCGTGTCCATTCATACACAACCTCTGCTCTGGTATAAGCATCTAATTTAAAACGAATACACTGCATTTCAGCTTTTGTCCATCTACCGCCATATGTCTTTAACAGAACAAGGTTTTGAGCAGTACTCTGAATACTTAACACTCTGTAATCACTTGTAGAAAAACCATGATTAGCATACTGGAACTTTCTGATTATGGGGAATATAAGTGATTTTACAGGTCTATCCATACTATGATCAGCTAAATAGCTGCTGTAGGGCTGGATTAAGGTTCGCCTTCAATGACATTGAAAGTCTTTCTCTCCCTTACATCATTCCCACCTATATAAAATCTGAATAACCAGAAGGGAGAGTTAGACATGGAATTTCATGGTCATGCAAGGACTCCAGCTCTTATTCTAATTTTTAACTACTATAAAGATAGACGAGCCCCACTATTTTTAATTTGTGGTGGTTTGGTGGTGTCTGGGCCACTGTCAGAAAATAAGTCCTTTTCAGAGTAGCTCCAGTGACTTCTCCTTCAGCCTGGCTAGAACTCTCCATTTTGTCATCACCCTCTCACGGTGCCTTTGCTGTATAACAAGTATAGCAGATAGTTCTGAGGCTGCCTAGGCTCACATGAGTTTAAATCACAGTGAATCTATTTTCCTGTCTGGTTATTTCTGAGGAATGCTCACACTTATTCAAGTTTACCTTTATTGAAGTCCTAAAAAGAGCAAACAAAAAACACTGTATTTTCCAGGCCCAATTAGTCTAGCATGTTATATAGATAATTCAGTAGTATCCTACATATATCATCCAAGTGTTTTGTGCTGTTATTATTGTGTTATTTCTGTTACTTAATGAATTAAACTATACATAACATTTTTTACCTTAGTATTGTAATATTCTTCTGCCATTTTGTGTGGTCTGCAGTCTGACAGCTCTTGCTTTGAGCATTCAGGGTGGGAGTTAGTTGTCTACATACAGACATTGAGTGTCATTCTTGGCACCTAGGAGTATCCAAGACATGTATGGGACTGAATGTGTGATTAGAACCTACATAAAGCTTGCACCCACCAGAGGCAGCTGGAAGCCAGATGGGACATCTTAGGACACATAAAATCGTACTATAAATGTGTGTATAGGTGACTAACTGACTCCTACCTGCAGGATGAGATTTTCTCTGTGTGCTTTCAAAACAGGCAAACAGGAAAGGGAAAGTAACAATTTGATTCCCTTGACCTCATTTGTGAGTTAATAATTTTATCGTATCAGTGTAAGAGATAACAGTAATTAAAGAGGTAGTTTTGAATGGAGTGTGCTGGTAAATTAATTGCATGGTATTTGATCCCACATTATTTAAGTGGAAGGTTACTTTTGCCGTCAGACATCTTATTCCCTAAACACTATAACATATACTTAGCTCTTTTGGAAGCAGTGGTAAATGCAGATCTACTTCTTAATAACTCTGACCTTAAAAATAATAGCCACAGTAAGTACAAGAATTGGCCTGCTAGTCTAGCCAAATAAAATTTAAAAAAAAAAAAAGAAAAAAAAAGATAATATTAATATTAAACTTTCAAGCATTTTACTTGTTTTGGATCACAAGAGTAGTTTGGAAGAGAGGGGACTGATTTCCTGAGCTACTGGGAAACAGTGGATTAGGATTCAGAGGGAAGGCAGCATGCTCACCAGTGCTGGAAATGAGCTCACCCCACCAGGTTCACTTCTCCATTTCCATCATGGATGGTCTGTTCTCCCTCCTACCTTCAGCATCCAGTTGACACATTGCATAAGTTCAACATACCCTTTTGCTCCTTTCGGTGCTGCTTTCCAGAGTGGCCTTAGTTTTAAACTGACAATCAGATTTTTGTGGGAAGAGCTGAGGACAGCAGCTGCCTTTCTGATTTTGTTATGCCAACATATGGCTTTTTGTTGTTCCAGAAGCCTCTTTAGCATTTGTCACATTGTATTTACATTGGAATAACCTCTAGCTCAAACTGCTATTTTGGCAAATCATTTTAGCCTTGGAGCTGGGTCAAGCATTTGTTGGCCTCTACAGTATGGACAGAGTCCATATATGCCACTCCTTCAAATGTGAGGCTTTTCTGAATCCAGCTTCAACAAGAGATGAGTAATAGTGGAGGATATGGAAAAACTCTTATCCAATTTAATTCAAAACAAACACTGCTGGGCAAACACTACCTTGGGGAGCTACTAAGTCTGGTATTGTAATCTGCACAAAAAGAGTGTCTTTCATTACAACTGAAGGTCTTTTACAGTAAATTCTTCAGTCCATTAAGATGAATTTTATGAATTGCTTTAGTTGTTTGATAAAAACGTCAAAATGTATTGAAAGGAGATTCCTACTGAAAATCAGCAATTAAATTTAAGAACTGTTCTCTTTTTATATGTACAACTGTGAGACCTGTTTTCACTTGCCTGAGTCTAGCCATTTGTCCAGTGGGAGATAGTTCTATTTGTATCAATACCTAAGTATTCAGACAGAAATATTTTATAATCTGATAACTATGTTGTATAATCTAATGGGAAGGATGGGAGAGACCCATATTTAAGGTCCTCTTTTGGACGGTGAAGTCCCCAAGCAGCAATTGCAGTAAAAGCAGGTTGCGGAAGGCACTCCCCTAGATTAGAAACTCCTTTTAAATTAGTAGCAGAAAGCAAAGGTTCCCTGAAAAGACCTTGATCTTGTCTCATGGCCCTTCCCAGCATTTGGACTTACTTGTTTTGTTAGCTGCTGCTAAGAACAGCTGTCTTGAAGGCCATTTGTGTTCAAAACACAAAAATACTCTAAATAGCCTGTAAAATATAATGGCCCATACCTGCATTCTGAAATTAGAATGTTAATATTCACCTCTGAGTCTGGTGTAGAAAATGATATTTCATTTAGAAATAACTCTGTGGGTTTTTTTTGTTGGTTTTGTTTGTTTGTTTGTTTTTTAAGAAAATAAATGTATATAACAGTAAAAAATACAGAATAAATTTAGATAGAAGTGTAAAATTCAGTCTGCTAGTTCACCTTTATACAAAACCTCTTGATGGTTTAACTTTATGTTAGCAGGTTTTATGCACAAGTACCCATCTTCCTATCTTCCAGATCCAACATGCAGTCAGCATAAACTCCCTAATGTGCATTTCAAGAGAAATTCATCTCTGTGACCACTTCTGATGTAACTGGGATCCTGGGTGATTCCAGATGCACAGATCTGCTGTTATTGGTCCAGGACCCACTGCCCTATACTAATTAACATTTTCCCCTCATCTGTTTCACAGGAGATTTGGAAAGATTTATTGGAAGTGCTGTAAGAAAACTTAACATTCAAATAGTAAACTATTCCTGTCAGTTATACTCCAACTTTGTATGAGCTTTTTGTTCTGTATATCTTATCTAGGAGGCTAGCAGGTCTTTAAAGACAAAAGGTCAGTCCTTTCTCATTGTAACCATAGAGCTATTCAGCCCAAAGTAAGTTATCACCCTGTCTGGTACCACTGGAAGAATGAATTGTGTTTTCTGTCTGTTGACTTCTAAAATGTATCAAGCCACTAAGTACCTGTTATCAGTGAAATGATCCATTTCTACAAGAAAAAATAGCCACTGAGGAAACAATTTGTACACTATTACATTTTCCACATATTTTTTCTTCTATGTTTGTGTTGAATCAACCAGAGTAAAACAACTCTTCAATTTATTTATTTAATCTTAAAGAGTTGTAGCAGGGATTATATTTTTATTTATGGAAATAATGTTTAAATTTGAAAGTATCAGTTACAGGTTGGCTACAATTCAAATCAAAATTTGGGGGAGAAATTCTCGATTTATTTTAAGTGGTGTCAGTTATTACTCTGATTTCAATTACATTATATTTGGTCAGTGTGTTCCCTAATTTAAGGTTAAAAATGTTGCAAGTGTCACAAACCTCCTAAGAGAGTCCTACATTTTCCGCTTCCAGATGTGTCACATGATTGAAATATGAATGGTATTGCAGTCTAAGACAAAATTTTGTTCTAAACATAGTAAGACTATGGTAGCAAAACTATTTTTACCTAAACCAATTGAGTTATCCACAGTCCATATTACTTCTCTCTAAAATTGATTTAGGGACTTAAAAAAAAATAAAACAACTGTAAGATTAATGTTTTCGAAGCTATTTTTCTAGAAGTTGAGTGTTAACATTTTTCTCTTTGTG
Organism: Anas acuta; assembly: GCF_963932015.1. Lineage (NCBI taxonomy): Eukaryota > Metazoa > Chordata > Aves > Anseriformes > Anatidae > Anas > Anas acuta. The sequence goes on from NC_088992.1 coordinate 18,772,793, forward strand.
AATGTCCAGGTATGACACTGGAGGATCTTTAAGACACATATTTAAGACAGAATAATACACAATTAAAACCTTGAAGTTTGCCCAGTTGCAAAATACTTTTTTAAAGTGGCCTTAAAATGGAGAAACCTCAATTTAAAAATAAACTTACAGCTTCCAAATTTCAAAGGGCAAGCATGTACATCCATAGGAAAGTCTTCTAAATGCATTGGACACTCTGCTCTCACAGTCAATCTATAATGTGAGCAAAAACACAGATTTATTCTAGTTACATAGAAATAGCAAATAGACTTCTGTAAAGACACATAGCAGACATTATACTATTTTTATGTAATTAATAAACAGCTAGAACAGGCCCCCTCTAGGGGTGCTGACAGGCTGACAGGCTACGTGTGTAAACACAGGAGTGGGACTGAGTCTGCCCCCTACCTTGGCTTACTATACAGCAGAAACACACTCAGACTTGTACCTTGGTGTGAGGATTAAGTTCTCTTAGAAACTAAAATCATTTCCCTGCTGCTGTCACTTAGCTGGCCCATTCTGGTTGTTTGAACATTTGCTGAAGTCATTATGATGCTATTGGCTTGGATGCAAGCATGTTGCTTAATATGAGAGGTTAAGTAAACTAGAAACATTTGCTGAAACAATTGCATATCAAACATCAGCAAGGAATGGACAGTAGCATTGACTATCAGGCAGAAGACTTCATTAAGGCACTTGCAAAGATGAAGAAATAGAAATGGTTATGGTCAAAAATGGAGACATGAACCACGTGCTGCCGTTGTAGTGTTCTTGTGGATTAAATCCCTAGCAGCCCAAGAATTTAGGTAGACCCGGACTTGTCTAAGCACAAGCCAACCATATTCTACTGTATCCTAGGGAGCCTTGAATGATGTTTCAGATACATTGAACACACTTAACAAACTTCCAAAAATCCTGGAAATGTTGTTTTCTCAAAATACTTGTATTGCTTTTAAAAGAATTTTTAGAATTGTAAAATGAAAGTTCAATATTCACCTAAATACTAAACTATCCATCTTGACTTTGAGTCAAAAGATTCACGAACATGTAGCTCTGTAGAGAGCTACAATATACCATTTTTTTCATTGTTTAATTCAAGGTCTTTTTAATCCAGAATGTTTCCACCACTGTGTACCATCATTATTTTCAAAGGATATATTTACCCTATTGCTGACAACTGGTTAGTTCAATTTGTTATTGTCATGGAGAGTACCCCATTTCCAGAAAGAATGACGCCAGTATGGGAATCTTTCATACCCCTAACATTTTAAACACATAGTGTATTGTTGCTACAAATGGAATAAGAAATGTCCATTTTTAGATTCTCATGTTCTGTATTACCAACTAGCACAAGAAATGAGATTGTGCAATGAATTCTCTGGTCATCTGCTATTTCTTAGAATCTGCTTTCTATAGGAAGCAAAGATTAGAGACCCTTATATATGATCTAGAGGCCAAATTATGTTCAACTTTCAGTCTCTATTCTATTTCTACTGGAAATGGTCAAAGCCGGGCTGGATGGGGCTTTGGGCAGCCTCACCTTGTGGGAGGTGTGCCTAACCATGTCAGGGACATTGGAACAGGATGGTCCTTAAGGTCTCTTTCAACCCAAACCTTTCTGTAATTCTGTTTTGTTGATGGAATACTTGAAAGCAGCTCCAAATTAAGGTTCTTTGCAAACTGATGGATTCCTAATACTCTAGGTACCTTTTTAAAATTAAGTATTGAGATGCATCCAGGGCATGTAAAGGTGGCACAGCAAGAGGAAAAAAATGAACACTGCAAATGTCTACTTATCCATCATTCTATGACCTATTGTGAAAATAATTACTAAGCAGGAATCGAATTACGCTGAAAGAGGAACCCGTTTCCTGTTTGGAAAATATCTTGCTTTACAAAGTTATATTGTCAAACTAAATGAAGGATATAATATTTTAGGGCTCACCTCATTGTATACAGCAATGTCCCATCCTCTGTAATTCGTAGTAATTTATTTGGCATTGTCATGTTATGAGCCACTGACTTCTTTCCATTGTGGAAAAAGGTATCAGGTGTCCAAATTTTGCTGGCCATTAAATTGTTTAACCGGAGAACAGTCATAGGTCCTTTGAATTTTAATCTTTCATCTTTCCAGCTTTGGCGGAAAAATACATCTATAGTGTATTCCTACACCAATTCAAAAAAAAAAAAAAAAAAAGGTAATATTGTCATATGTGGAAATACAGGAATTTGAAAATTATATTCTTACTGTTCCCTAAAATCAAGACAATTAATGAAATTAGTAATTACCAGAACGTTCGTTCTTTATATTACTTACAATGTATCTGTAGCTGGTTCTTTAACAGTTACAACAACATTGCTGTGTTCAATAGAACAAATGTTGGGAAAAATAGCCTATCAAAAGTTAAACAAGAATTTAAGGTATAATATAATGGAAGCAACATATTTTGCCCCTTTCTCCCTTTCCTTTCACCTTCCATCAAACTGTGACTTGAAGCTGTGGATATTCAGCCATTTTGCATAGCCTGCAAAGAATATGTATCTTAGAATAAAATAAGCCTGGTGAGACAGGATCTTACTAGAGCCTTTTGTTTTAGGTGTCTCATTAGCATAAAGAGGTAGTCAACCTGTGAAAAGTTCACACTACTAGAATTACGTGGTCTTATTTAAAAGACGTGAAATGGCTCATTGGTCCATATCACTGGACTCAAGAGAGCGCAAGCTGAGGATTGCTTTGGACCAACAGTAATAGTTCGGTTATGCAAGGACTGAGGCAATGGGGAGGAGATGCACTGGCTGAGTCAGTGTATATAGGGAGAATAAAACAAAAAACTTGCTATGAAATGAAAGAATTATTTTTTACAAAGCAATAGAAGTTAAGCGGGAGACAGTGAAGTTAAGAAACATATGTTGGTGTATTATAGATAAAACACAGAGTACTTTCCCACTCTGATGTGGTAAAAATGTGGAAAACTCTTATGGATAATTTAATATTTACTTAGAGAAAAATTCCATTCTAACATGGAAGTGCTGTATGAGATTATGCTATCACTCATGGTCAAGATTTTTGTGATAAATATCAAAAGCAGCTATCCAAACACTGTTCAAAATTACTCTGAAATATAATCATTTGGCTGAGAAGCTGAACCTTTGCTGAGATCCTGTGCCAATGTCTGATGGCAAATCCTGAAGGAAAATGGCTCTGGCACACACTGCTACAAGTAAAAGAGCTTCCCCAAGGAATATGCTAGTAAAGAGAAACATTCTGGAATGAACATTTAAAAATCCATCCATAGCAGACTCCTTCAGACTCATGAATTTTGTTTTAACAAATTGTAACACTCTGTATGACATAAGCAAGTGTGAGCTGCTTATTAATTGTGCAACTATCAGCAAGCAACAATACTGAGTCTAGCAGTGGCTTTTTGGTTTTCAAGGCATGAAGTGACTAAATAAATTTATTGTGGACAATAGTAGTTCTGTGGAATGGTCTTCGCTGTCATGTTTGTTTTTTGTTGTTGTTTTTGTTTTTTTTCTTTATATCTGAGACCCGTGCATCATATTGATGCATATTTAATTGCAAACATAATAGTGTTTCCACTTTCTTAATCACATGCTTAGTGTGCTTCTGGAATTGGTATTTGTTCAGAGGAAGAGGCGTTAAAATATTGTATTTTCTCAGTGTTTTACTAGCTCCAGAGATTTCTTCATACACACGTGAGAAAGGTAAAAGACAAGCCCAGAAGGTGGTATCACTTCAGTGTGCATTCCCTTTTTATTTCTAGCAATTGCAAAGTAGGAGGTGAGTGGAAAGTGATACAGGTTGAAAGAAGGGAGTTTGGTTCTTCCCTTTACATGAACACAAATTTTTTAGGCTGGAAAAGATCAAAGAGTCTGAGACATTTGGTAAGGAATATGACAGCAGAAGACAAAACTCAATTAAAAATTAGCTGATAGGTCATAGTGCACACAGACTGCATCATTTTTGGCTGAGCTTTCTCACCTCCTTAGCTTTCACTACCCATTTTAACATGTACAGTAATTTCTCTCGAATGAATCCTGACACATGGATGATCTTTTACTCAGATTAGAGCTTTCTTCTACAGGAGAGTGCCATGCAGAACAAACCATGTACTATAGCACTGGTCTATGTGCAAGCAGATCAGAGAGATAGAATTCAGAATAAATTCTCCACAGAGGAGATTCTTCATCTCTTAGTGTGCAATTAAAGAAAGAAGATTGCTATTTGCAATAAATTGTATAGCATTGAATATTTACAACATTTTGTCTTACATGTGAGATCCAGGCAGGAAATAATTTAGTATTTTATATATTCTCTAATTCACTCATCTGTTCTCTCTGCCCAGAGACTGTTCATATACAGGGTAGAAAACACCATGGTCTGTATTCTATTAGGTGCTGTACAGGAAGGTACGAAGACAGAAATTCTTTCCTGAAGAGCTTACAGTAGAGAAACAGTGAATGAAAACTTACTAGAAAAACATCATTTCGTCCTTATGAAAAAAAAAGTGTGTGTTTTTTATATGGTTCTTATTTCAGATAATATATATCAAAATTTTCACAAAACGATAGTGACGTGAGAATAGACAGTTATCTGATCATTAGTTCAATCCACCATCTGAGAGATCATACCTGAAAACTTGCAAAGTTCTTCCAAAATTATATGTTTTTATTTTAAAAAATGCTTTTCTCCTGTTTAACTTGATTCCCAGGTTTAAGACAGAGCCAAGGCATTCTCTTTATAGAATAGCAGGTTATGTCTGTACTGTTCTTAAAAGAGTGTCTTGAGAGTGGGTAGGAACACCATGTACTGCCTGATATATCAACCTACTATCTATATAACTGCCTCATTGGATTCTTGCAAACAGATGGTCTAGGTATGCTGGTGTCTCACTGTGGCTGTAGTTTCATAACATATGGCGTCAGCTGGAATAGCTCATTCCCAGCTCCTATCCATCAGTCCTGGTCCCAGACAGCAGCACATCCTTCCCTGGTGTGCCAATACAGCTGCTAGTGAGGCTTCCCTGTGACTGTATCCCATAATCCCAGCAACATCAATTGTCAGTCTGCTTGCTGGAGCAAATTTGGGGTAGCCCTCAAATGGATTCTGCACCTGGGGGCAACAAGCCCAGGCAGAGCTACAGGCTCAGAGATGAGTGGTTAGAAAGCTGCCTGGCAGAGAAGAACCTGGGAGTATTGGTTGATAGTCGGCTGAATATGAGCCAGCAGTGTGCTCAGGTGACCAAGAAAGCCAACAGTATCCTGGCTTGCAGTGTGGCCAGCAGGTCTAGGGAAGTGATTGTCCCCCTGTACTCTGTTGAGGCTGCACCTCGAGTACTGTGTTTTGGGCCCCTTGCTACAAGAAGGACATGGAGGTGCTCGAGCGAGTCCAGGGAAGGGCAACAAAGCTGATGAGGGGTCTGGAGAACAAGTCTTCTTTACTGAAAGGGTTGTTAGGCATTGGAATCAGCTGCCCAGTGAAGTGTTTGAGTCACCATCATTGGAGGTCTTTAAAAGACGTTTAGATTTAGTGATATGGTTTAATGGAGGACTTGTTAGTGTTAGGTCAGAGGTTGGACTAGATGATCTTGGAGATCTCTTCCAACCTAAATGATTCCGTGATTCTGAGTATCTACAACCAAACTGTAGTATGTGTGGAAGATTTTGCACTAACATCTGTTTGTACACAGATAATAATCTAAATTTCTATTCTGATAAGGACTTCATTTGATCTTTCTCTCTCTGTTTTCCTTGTATTTCACACATTTCCTTAAGCAGAAGAGTTAGTGTGAGTAGGCTGTACACACATTACTTTTTCTGGGAGGTGAGTAGGAGTTTTACACGAAATACTTTTCTGTAATCTCTTACTTTTCAAAATGTATGAACACCTGCCTATGTGTTTTTTGGTCACACTTTATTAAGATGTAGATAAATTCTTTCTCCTATATTAACTAAATGAAAATTGGGAGCCATTGTGTTATGTGTTTTTAAGTATTTTTGAGAGCCTTTTTTCATGGGTTATTAATATTTATGCTGTATTAATGCAGCTAAACTGAGGTCTTTTTTTTTTTTTTTTTCAAATATACCTATTACTAATTTTGAAAGTAGTTGATTTTGAGCCTCAATATTTTATCCCTAAAAACCAAATCCTATACACATATCAGTTTTTCCCAGGAACATCAAATTAGGTTTACCTTCTACTTAAGAATTAAATCATCTGAAACTGTCAGGGATAAGTACACATTGAAGCCTATATGTGAGATAATACCAAGTAATTCAGCACGCCTATTGGATGCTCTCAGTTTACATCTTTATGTAGGAAAACATACATGCCTGTTTATTTAGCCTGCTGTTCTGTACTGGAGTTTCCTAGTAAATCTGACTCAACCAATCAAGCAACAGTTTAGCCAGGCAACTCACAGAATCACAGAATTTCTAGGTTGGAAGAGACCTCAAGATCATCAAGTCCAACCTCTGACCTAACGCTAACAGTCCCCACTAAACCATATCCATAAGCTAACAGAAAACAACACTAACAAGTATTACTTTGTATTTTCACCAGCATATATCTATTACTTTTTTTTTTTTTCCCAATTCTCACAAACATCTGTGTGCTGCCCTATACTTTAAATTCGTTTAATTTTCAGGAACCTTTCAGTGTCTACTTTCCCAAAAGACAGATCTCTAAGAAAACAGAGAAACCTCAGATCACTCACAAACTGCAGCTGCTACCGTTTTAATTTAATGCTTATTAACTAAATATATATATATATACTAGTTGCAAGACTGTGTTTGAAGTTTTCATCCAGTCTGATGGTGGTCAGTTACCTATTTCTAGACAGAACTGGGAAAGCAAGATGAAATATTTTGCTCAGCTAATCACCAGAACACAAATGAGGGATGTCAGTGGCAATCTTTATCCAAGAAATTTCCCATCTTTCAATGTCTAATTTAGAGTAATAAATAGGCATTTTAATTTCAGAGGATTATCCAATAATAAAAAATAAAAAGAAAAAAGCAGAAGTTATTGAATGATTGTTTTTTTGGAATTTCTCTTCTTAAAAGTATAGTGGTATAGTATCTAGGCATAGCATTCTGTGTATGAGCTGAGATGTCTTTGGTGTGGCTCTTTCTCTGGGTTGCTTTTCAATTGTAAGACTTCTCAGCAGAATACTAGTCAAAAAGTCTGTGCTGGCCAAGCTATTCTCTCTCAACTAAATATGATGCCATTGGTTGGAAATATAAATCTGACTGCAGTTTTATAACTGTTGTTATCCATGCAGTCAGGAAAATGGTGGCTTTGTGTAAAGTTCATTCAGGAAAATAAACTATCTTGTAAAAGTTACTTTACTAAAAGTGTTTAAGACCTGTCTACATTTCTAGTTTCAACTAAACAACTGATTATTTTGTAGTGGTAAATGGAACTTGCTTTCTTTCTTGTGATAATTTTTCCACTTATTTTTCTTTCTTTCTTTTGTGAATGTCTTTAGTTTAACGTGGTCAGTTAAAATACTGAAGTGTTTTCTTTTTTGTTTTAAGTTAATGAGGATGTTTTCAGCATTCATCCTAACACAGTATCCAGTAGATATTAGTAATCAAACCAGGCTTTCCCTGTCAGTAGCAACCCACTTGTAATGGCGTCATTTATATGCAAAATTTAAAGTACTTTATCCATATTTTTACACATTTTTTATTATCTCTTAAGACCAGAGATCACAACATCTTCATTCAGTCTTCTGAACCTCTGAATCCCCTGCAGTTATGTAGCAATTTGATTTTCAAATTCATGCCATAAATAAGTGACACTAATTCGCTCATTAATCTTCTCCTCTCATTCAGCAGCCAAGTTCTAGGAAACTCACTTCCCACTGATCAGTAGCTTTTAATATAAAAATGCAGGTTGGACTGTATGGATGTCACACTGTAAGTGTTAATTGCATTTTAAGATGATGATCTTTCTCAGCAAATTGGATCAGTGAGGTGCCAGCAAGGACCTGAACAATCATTCTCAGAAGAGTACTGATCCAAACCATAATGCATTTCATAATATGTTACATAGTAAATATAAGGTCTATTAAAACACATCATTAAAGTCACTGAAGATGGTAATTTCAGGGCACTTAAACACGGTCACAGTTAACAGGAATCATTGCACATAAAAGTTGACGACATTTTGGAATCAAGAGTTTTAAAAAACAACAACAACAAAAAAGCTTTAACAGCTTTAAAAGGAGTAAATAAATTATTGCATATATCTTCCATCCTTCAAATTGAAAAGACAAGAGAAAATAAATGCCATAGAAATAGGCCATCACTTACCATATCATGGTCTGAAACAGGCCCAAAACTGGTGACGAAGATGTCAGTCTTCACTTCAGTTACACGCTCTGATGAAGCAGGAAATTAGGACAGTGAGTGTCTATCAACCATCTTCATTAGGTCTAACCACTACAAATTCTCACAATAAATAGAAAAATTATTTGCCTTGATTAGCCATTCTAAAATTGGTCTACAATATAGCCCTGATAATTTATTGCTTTGAGATGTAATTTCACAGTCAATATTGTCAGCAACACTTCTTTATTACATTGTTTCCACAGAACTTTTTGAGACATGACTTATGATGCTGAAGTACAGCAGCCATAGTTCTGCTGTTGTATAAATCCTGTCACTCTGACTAATAAAGCTTCTTGTCTGACATTATAAACAGTGCTGAATATTTTACACAGTACTCAAAAAGTCTCATTGGGTACTCAGTGTTTCTGGGCAACTTGATTGCAGATCTCTAGTAATTAACCCTAGGCTTATGAATTATGTATTTAATATTGAGACATGGGAACATAGAGGAAAGAGAGAGGTAATACATCATGAAGTATACAAACATGAAAAATATTTTATTGCCATGAAAAGCTCCATTATTCTTAACTAAAATAAAGAAAAAACAAGTTAAAAATTTACCAGGTAAATATAATTTAAACCTCTCTACATCTCTTTGACATTTGTATAAACATTCTATTTTGTAAGTCTTAGGTGAGTTCTTTTCGGTGTAAGTTTAGGTGTTTTAAATTACATTGGAACTAATGTTAGATTTCCCTTAAACTACCAAATTTATTTTATAGGCCTCAGTGACAGATTAGCATGAATAATAATTCAGTAATCTATACTGTGTACATAACATAGATCATTTGTATATGCTATTTCACCAAGCTAGGCTTCTCTGTGATTTGTAGGATGCAAATTTGCTTAGTGGCACAATGACCTCAGCCACTTCAGAAGAACCTAACAATTACAGGTGCCACAAATGTTGAACATGAGACACCTTCCTTCCTCTACACACAGACTGCCAGTCACTTTTGAATGTATTGGCATTTTGAATGTATTGGCCACACATCAGAAAATATTTACCCAAGGTGGCACAGGGAGTAACAGCACCTGGAGGAATAAATGCAAACAGTGTTGAGTGGAGCTAACCCCACCAGCTCTCAGAAATTTCAGTGATATAAGTCTGAATATTTACTGTAGTACCATACAAGCCAGTGTGTTTATTGTTGTTATTGTTTTGTTTTTGGTAGAAATATCAGATGTGGAAAGAGTTACGCAGTTCTCAAATAACTTTCAAATAAAAATAAATAATTTGAGAAATGTGTGATAATAAAAGTAATATTAAAGAAAAGATGTTAACAGAAAAGGACATGTACGGAAAACAAGTCATGCAGCAGGCAAAAACACTCATAAGAGTAAGAAACATGTGGCTATAACATCTATATAATATTATTTAAATATTGTAAACTAAATTTAAAAAAAATTAATACAACCCTCTGATTTGAAAATAATTTGGTCTTCTGATTTTTTTTTTTTTGCATCAGTCAGTAAAGAAAATTAATAGAGTTCTGACACAAGAGAAGTGAAATAAAGAGTCATGTTTAGGAAGCTAGTGACAATATACATTTTTCTATATGACCCAAAAGTTCTAATGAGAATCAGTACTCTACAATGCACATAGGTTTTTCAATTACATTTAAAAAAGTCTGCAACTTCTGTTTAATCAGGTTTATATGAATTATTAATATGTGTACAATAAAATATGTCCTTTATAGCAGTAATCCAGATGTAAAATTAGTTCTGATTCTACCTTCATTCTTGTAATAAACTGAATGACACTTGTTTTGTTTTAGCAAGTTGGTTCAAAAAATAGATAGTAGCAAAAGAAATCTGTAGCACTCATTAGGAAAACTGAAGGATGAAATTATTACTGTATTCTGTAACCATAGAAAGTAAGATACTACAGTGTGGTTGAGTTGACTAATTGTATTCTTTTGGTTCTTTGAATCCATGACTAAGTGTTAAAATTACAGTGAATATTGACAAAAATGTCTCATAGGTGAAATTTCCTGCTCTGCTGTCCAGTGAAATGAAGCCGCGACCCTATCATTGCTAACAACCTTTTCAACTGACTAAGAGAAGTTTAAATATTTTCCTGACAGCTGCCTCTGGAATTAAGGAAGTTCACCATGAGAATTTAATCTTCTATTACAGGAAGAAGCATGTGGTTATCCAGAAGCTACTTGGCTTGGAAGAGTGTTCTTTCCTTCAGGCCATCACTTTTACAAAGTTCAAGAGTTGAAGACTGTGATCTTGTATGAAACAGCTAGCTAGCAGAAAAGGAAGATGGAGATTTCATGATGTCCAGTAAGACACTGCTGAATAGATTTTTTAAGTTCCAGGTATTCTATCACCTCTTAAGTCTGAGAAACTAATATTATCATGAAATCTATTAGACTTCTGGATATTGAAAAATGAAACTCAAATGACTCTTTAAAAGATCTTTCATTCCAACTTCCAGTCTCTCTATCTCCTTTCCACTGAGGCACTCCTGTGTTGTTAGGATATAACAGATCATGAAAGATCTTCAGTCCCATTGCATTCATTCTTAATGGTACAACCATTGTACATGGTTGTACCAATGGTACAACCAATGGTACAACCAAGTCACAGCTCAAGCAAAATGGTGAGCCTCTACTTAATGTAATGCAACTACCTTATTTACCTCACACAAACACAGAATACACTGAATCAGCAGTGAATCATGTAGTGGTATCCTGAATCTTAGTTTTAAGAGACATATGGTCATAGTATAGAGGTTAAAGCTTAAGGAAATCATTTGTTAAGGAAATGTTAATTATTCATTAAGGAAAAAAAAATGGAAACTGTAGAATTCCACAGTAAGATGGAAAATGTCTGAGGAAATTGAAAAATTAGTGGTGCCTTTCAGTTCTATATAGCATTGAAGATAATTGACATATAAGTCATAAAAAATGACAATAGAAAATGTAGACTCTGAAATCACAATAGACTGTTATTTTCGTATCAGTTAGATTTTTGCAGACCATCTAATAGTCCATCCTCAAGTCCAAATAAAACCACTGAGAAGATGACTAGATAATTTACTTTTTCTTTGGTATGTACCTCATTTTCAAAAGCTGTGAAAAAATGTGTATGAGCAAGCACACAGAAAAGGATTAGCCCTTCCAAACATATGTAGAAGTTTCAAAATTTGTGTTTACTGTTTTACTAATTAGATGATTCAACTGTGCTTTGTTAAAAGCTACAAAAGTTGAGTCACTCTTGCACAGAACATACGTTTAGTCATACAGTTGGGATATATTTAGAATCAAGGTTAACCATGTTCAGTTTGCAGCTTGATTACCATGGCAAAGTTGAAACTCTGCTTCAAATGCTCAGAATGCATTGAGATTTTTTTCAGGCCCTTCAAATCCTGAGCTATATTCAATACCATCACAATGTCCCCGAGAACTGGGGAAAATTCTAAGCCATTGAACAAAACAAGCTTAGGCCAGGAGCAGATCTTACTGCTGAGGATAAATCCATCGGTTGTGAAGACACATTAAGCATGTCTCTTGACTGTACCGTCTATCTCATGAACGAGAAATAGAATATAGGGATAGAAAGTGTAAGGATTACAGTTAAAAAAAAAAAAAAAAGTAAATTAATAACTTACTAGCTTTACAGTATGTTTTATGATGTACACTATAAGGCAACCATAGGGTCCAAGTGGTTACTAATCAGTACAATAACAATTGAGTTCAAGACCTAGACACTGGAACACAACCTCAGGCAATAAACTAGTTTATACCAGTGGAAAATGATTTTGATCCACATATGGCTATGAAAGCATCAGTCAGTGTGAACTGTTGAAGTGTCACTGTTTGCAAGTACTGTGTTTTTCTAAGGATGCTAGACTAATGTAAACTCTCAAAACTATTAAGTAAAAACAATAAGTGTTTTGATTTAAACTCCCAGGGAGCTTATTATTTCTAGAATTGTGATTGGATTACAAATTGAGAACAAAATGAGAAGATTTATTTTAACAGCATGAAATAAGCCCATTAATCATAGGAAACTATACATTAACTATTTCCCTTTCTCACCTGCTGGAATTTGAGCACAACATTTATTAAAATTACTCACTTTGATAGTTTAAATTAATTCCATTTTTTCTATTAATGCACCTGCTCCCTTTGCACATCTTGTTTAAGCATGTGTTGTAATTGTTAAAATGGTGAAGAGTCTTCCTGTGGTTTTGAATGAAAGGGGTTTAGATGCCTGTTTAGCAGATGCCATTCCTATTAAGAAAAAAACACACTAGTTGTGCTGCTGTTTTGGTTGAACCACAGCAAAAACACTAAGAAGAATTTTATGATCCTGCTTTTGCAGAAGCAGAGACCAAAAAGGGAGAAGAGTGAGCTGCCATAGTCCATGCCACTATGAAGTGATGACTGAGAACTGTGCAGTGTCATGCTAGTTATCCCCACAGCAATTAACAGCTCAAAGCTGCTCCTATCTTCCCCACCTCCTTACTGTTGTATCAAAGTAATTTTCCTTGGGTCTTCTTATGGATTTTTACTGTTCTCTTTACATCAGTGCGGTGCCTATGGTGTGGAAAAAAGACCAAAATAAGCCCCTTAAACTTTTACAGAATTACGTGTAATATCTAGTGCTTCTTCACCAGATTATGAGTAAGGGCCCAGTAAAAGTCTCTTTTTATTTAGAGTAGAAATGTTTGGGTATAACTAAATTTTTATTGCACATGCAAACCAAAACCATATTTTCACTAAACTCTAAGTTAGTTCAGATGTGAGTTCAAATTCAACAATTTCTGTTTAGATCGCAATCATCAAAAGGTAAGTTTATTATACATTAATATATAATGTTCTGATAAAACTGAATTTTAAAACCTAATTGACATAATAGTGTCAGGTTTATTCCCCATCATTTTAAATATGAGCACTCTATGGAAGTAATTAATTGCCTAAGATAGACCAACTTTCCACCTAGGGACAGTCACACCCAGTTTTGATATACATCACAGTGGAGAGATCAACAAATTGCTCTTACTGATAACACAAAAAAAATATAATTCCATTCAATACTAAAGTAATATTTATAATCTATTTGGTGTGACCTAATGGCAATTCAACCAAACTATAAAAGCAAATTTCAGTTAGAAAGATTTACTCTGATCTGCCTAATCAAACCCACTCTAGTTCTTCTTAGTTCTGTATTAAACAGTTTTTTCCACTGCAAAATTGTTCTCATAGGCATAAACTGCATATATAGTTATTCTAAGATGTCACACATATCCATTAATTTTATAGATGGGATGTGTACACTACAAGTGGGATAGCATAAAAAAAAATATAAATCTGTAGCTAAACTTGATTTCATGTTACTGAATCTCAAGCACTGTGTGCAAAGAATCTCCTTTGTGCAAGCCCTCTCTGCCTTGTGGCATTCCAAACCTGACTCACTGGCATCCCAGAGCTCGTATGTATTCCCCACATGAAGACAATCCAGAACAAAAGTCAATGGAATATTCATTTATCCACAAAACTTACTTTTTTTCCAGCATTTCTTGTTGCTTTCTATTTCTTTTAAACTCCCACTGTAGATATAGTGGTTTACCAAGAGAGGTCACCAAACATCAACTTCACTTTTCCTCTTTATTTGACTCCTTTCCACTACTATCTGATCCTTTATTTTCTTCAGGACTGTGTGTTTGAAAAGAGGACAGCATCTTTTCACTCCTAGTTCTACGACCTAAATAGTTCACTGAAAATTATATTACCAAAGTGACCTCACAGTTTATTTATACTTTAATGTCTAACATGATTTCCTCTTTTTCATTTTCAATGTTACTCTATAAAATTCATCCTCCTTGCTTTTTGTAAATGATTATCCTCTCGTAGAGTAAATAGGTGTCCTCTAGTGTGATTCAGAATGTTTTTAGATTAATTTTAAAAGTTCTGTTTTCCAAGCACAAATAACTGTAAATGTAGTTATTTGTCCATGTTTATGGATGGATGCAACAGATGCTATTTCCTAGCGATGCCTGACTAAGTGACTGTGCCCACGTATGGAGGTGGTTAGCATCTAAATAACATAATTTATATCAATAATTATTGATAACAGCTGTAAATGTGTCAATGCATAACAAAGTACTGTGTGTGTTTCCTTTAAAGTAAAATCAGATTAAATTTAGCCACAATGTCATTTTTTCAAATTAGCATATTCAATTATATTCAATAATTTTTCCCCATGGGTTACGTACTTCATTTTTTTAACTATTCTTTATAATGAGAAGTAACTCTTTCTTTGTTTAATGGCAAAATGCTCAGACCTGTTCACTTTATTTCAAGTATTGACTTACTAGATAATCTGGCAAATACTAACATTGATTACCTTACTCTTTATGGAGCATAGGTGTTTTTTCATTTTCCTTTTTGAAGTGATACCTCAAAAGATGTTAAAAAAGAAAAAGGATGATTTAAAAATAATACAGCACTGACTCTACACTTGGTGAAAGAGTGGTTCAAAATTCAACTCTTCTAGATTTTTCATTATCGTAACACCTCACCTTTTAACCTGTCTTTCCAATGAATATCCAGTATAGCTCTGATAATGTATCTTTATAATGAGATCTCACCAGGAGCTTGTTACAGATTTCATGCTGCCACTACGATCTACTCCACCACGGTATTTCCACGTAACAATGAAACTATTCACCCCACTCAGTAACAGGAGGTTTGTGAACTTGGGATAGAGAAATATTATTTCAAATAATATTTGAAATAATTCAAATTATTGGGTTTTATTTCAAAAAGGAGGAAATTACTCTTGCAAGCAAGTAGAGCAAAATCAATATCAAAGCCCTTTCACAATTCATTACGAATTTTTTTGGTAAACAAACCTTTTTTTGTCACTGAATTCTTCATGTATACAAATAAGAAAAGGGAAACAAACAGACTGAAGAAACTCTATCATATACCTTTTCCTCTGTAGATGAAAAAAAGAGAAACTGGTTCTCTTTTCTGCTTCTGTTCAAGCACATAATTTGATTTTCTACGGGTGTATATATTTGCAGTATTATAGTACGTAAGGAGAGGTCTTACAGGGATAAGCACAAAGCTTATTGCAATCTGGCCCTTTCTGTAGGAGAAAGTAGCTATACCTTGCATTGTTTTGCTTCATCTACTGATTCTCCGAATGCACAGGGAATAGAGAATAGATAATTTTGGATAATTAGAAGACTGCTATAGTGTAATCAAGAGTAAAAAGATTTACACTGTGCCTAACTGTAAAACTCATTAACATAATATGTATATATGAGGGTCTCTGGCTTCTTAATTTCTCTCAGAGCTGCATAATAGCTGATATGGAATGAATGAGTCTTAGGCCTAATTCTGTAAATCTAAAAATGTTCTTGTATTAGTAAATAATAAAAATCCTGGTCTGGATTAAATATTTAATAAGAAGCCATCGGTGACACTGCTGAGAGCAAAAAGGAAAGCACTATTATATATTCACATATATATAATTCACATATATTTAAAACTTGCAGCAAGCTATAACAGAAGGTTGTTGAACTTCTACCTCTAAAAAACCTGCCAAATGGATACATTAATTTAGACTTCTTGTTGGATATTTCTATGTATGGAACATTTCAGCATATATTCCCCCATCACATAAAGTCTCTAAATCAAATATATCAAAATTGCATAATCTTGAGGTTCTTAGCTCATAGAAACCATTCCAATTATGCCTTTCCTCCACTCTATCCCCTGTGCTCTGCTCGTTTTTCTTTTAACTTCTAATGATGCAAAAGGCTATTAAAGTTTGTGAAGAAATTCATTTCCTCCTATAGAAGCAATTACATAATATAGTCTCTAAGTAAGGAGTGAATTTTAACTGGACTGAGTGATCCTTTCATGAGGTATTCAGACCTTTTCTTCTAATACACCCTTGAAGTTTGACTTCATAAAACATATTTGTAAACACCCATACCTAAGTGTCTACACTGAAGTGCTGAATTCTGTAAATTGCAATCCAGAGAACGAGAGAAGAATGAGAGAAATTCCTTTCCCTGCATCTCCTTTTGTTTGCTTTTCTAGTAGCTATAACACAAATCATCATAACAGCTACAAACCTCATAGAAGCAATCATTGTGTTCTCAGATTTTTCTTGTAGACATGTACCAGACTTTAAACAGTTTACAGAGTTTTATTTATTTATTGCCTTCTGTGCTATGCTTATTTACTGTGATATAGTAGCTTACTGAATTCTACTGTTGCATTAATCAAAGATTAAGGAGCATTGATTTTTACACTAATCTGAAGGATTTCAAGCAAACAGGCAAAAGTACTGGTAGATAAAAAGTTATACGTATTTTATGTATTATCTGAAATTGCACACAAAAAGAATACAGACCAACCCATTTTTAAGTGTGTTTCCTACTGGACACTTTATAAACAGATTTTTATCTCTAGCCATTCATTGAAGTCAATGAAATCAAACTATAGAAGAAGTTGTCTCACAATTCAAGAAATATTGCATGATGGTAGTCATGAGTCACAGAATAAGCTTACTTGTAATTATCTTTCTTTTCATCTGCAGGAGATGATATCAAAATTCTTAATGCAATGACCTGTTATTCTTATAATGCAGTTCTCCTGAAAACTAGTATATGAAATCAGTTGAACTATACTTTGTGGATTGGGTGGGTTGCTTTGTTTTGTTTTACTTGGACAATCCAAAAGAAAAAAAAAAAGTGATGTGTGAAAAAAAAGAAATAAAGCTGTCCTTTCCATGCACTGGAAAGAACAGATTTTTAAAATAACAAACAATTAGAACATCCAACTTTATGAATAACGTCTTTTTAAGACCCCGTTTTGGACTGATATCACTGAAGAACATATCAGAGTCAATTGGAATGTAGAGATGCTGATAAAGAGTAGACTTTGTAACAACATTTTTATAGAGATGTAATTGCTATGTGGTTTTATACCTTTTTATGGATTCAGCTCCAAGAGCAGAAGAAAGACATTTTACCAACCTGTGAAGACAAAATGTTAAAGAAACAAATTCTGACATACCCCCCAAAAACTTACAAACTTCTCTGAGACATTTATGTGACTAAGGTTGATTGATGTTTTCTCTTTGAAAACCAAATCCTCTTATGAAAACAGTCGGTAGGATTTTTGTGTATTTAGAGGTGCTGTTTTGGCCAAATTCATAAACTTTTCTCATTTGTCAGATCACATCTTTTATTCTTCGTACATTTAAAAGTTTAGTAAGTATTCAGAGGTCTTCTTGAATTGTGAACCATTTTCTTCTTTTTGAGTGCATAAATGGGTGAAAGCAGTATGTAGAAGACAGAATGGCACTTGTGAAAAAAATGGATTTAAATATCAGCATTATTTTATGTATATATAAGTTGAATGAAAGTAAGTATATCTTAGAAAAATAACATTATTTTAACTGATTTTTCTTAAGCATGTAACCTTGAAAATTTGAAAAACACACCTCCCAGTCCTGGTCTCAGGCGGTTATCATAACCATCCAGCAGACGATCCAATATTCTGGTAAACACTGTGGTGTTGTCTTTAAGTTCATCTTGTGATGAGGTTTGCCCATAGCTGAAATACATAACAGTTAAAATTGAAAAACAGTAATCAACCAATAAACTTATAAAACAATAATTCCAAAATGTGTTTAATCTTACTACTACTGACTTATGGTCACAAAATCTCCTCCATAAAACTACAATATAGAGATTTATAGGGTCTTTTCACTTTAACATTTTCTTTTTAATTGTATATTTTTAGTAAAATCTTACAAAACTAGTACCTTTCCATAAACGGTGAGCAAATATAACTTAAATTGCTTAATGTTTATTTCATTATTAATTAATGTTTTTAATATTCCAACACGTTCAGTAAAAGGCTCATTTACAGCAAAAGTCATAAAGGGTTTGCATAAGAAAGATACAGTAATTTAGAACACCGATATTTAAGTACTGAAAATAAATGCTAAAACAAAAATAAAACCCCACAAAGATACACTTACAAGTAAATCATTTGAGTGTATACTTTCATAGAACAATATATAATTTTGCCTTATTTCCCATTTTTCTCTAGTGATTTCATTCAGAAGAATGTCTCCAACTTTTCCTTACAAATGTGTAATGGAATCATTTGTTGATATGGAAATTTGTCATGTCTATAAAGCTTCACTTACAGATCCCTAATGTACATCTCTAACTCAGATAAAGGTCCTGAAATTTTCATTGAATGAGGATAGAATTAAGCTCTTTGAAATCTACTACCAAAATCTTACTTCCATCAGTAGAAATCAGAATGAAGTCCTTGGGCTTGCTGGTTTCTGTCTGCTGCAAATGGCATAAGAATCAAACTTTTTTTGTAAATCTGAAACCTTCACCAAACACCCTTTCATGGATAATTCCCTTAATCATTGCTTACAGTTTTCTTAAAGCCAAACCCAGTACTCTTTTTTCATTCAATGCTGGCAAGACTTCCATTATCAACACATGTAGTCATCACAACTGAAATACAAAGTGCTGCCTTCCAAAACAGCACTTTCTCACACTTGCTGCTGAACTGGATCAACATTTCAATACCAAAAGCTTCTGTTAGGATCAGTTCTAGCCACACAAGTGATTCTTTAGGCAGCCTGTTATCCATACA
Source organism: Anas acuta (assembly GCF_963932015.1). Lineage (NCBI taxonomy): Eukaryota > Metazoa > Chordata > Aves > Anseriformes > Anatidae > Anas > Anas acuta. The sequence continues at coordinate 18,791,893 of NC_088992.1, forward strand.
GCTCTGGTGCTACATGGGTCTTAGTGCTCTGCCAGTCACTCCTGCTCTCACCAGTGAAGACCACCTTGCAAAGGATATTACTGATATTCAAAATAATATGTTTCTGTTAAAATATCTGCAACATTATTTTATGTAAACCACATCAGTCAGGTATCCTTGTGTATCTTGTGTGTATCAAATCATCTCACTTGTATCAAATCCAGAAAGAAGGAGGAAAGGTACACTGATACTGTGAATATAGATATTCTGGAAATGCCTCCAAGCTATTTTGGAGTTCAGATTTCAATAAATAATGCTACAGATTTGGACAAATTTTAAAACTGACAGAGTATGTGACTGTTGAGAACAATTTTCAGGGTATTTTAATGCATACACATCACTGTTCCTAACGAAGAAGACAAAATCTCTAACAGTTTAAAAAAATAAAAATACTATGAATTCCTTCTAGCCATATATCATATAATTTCACTTGATAAAAATTAGGTTGGTCTATACTTATTTTTTATACCCATAGTTCCATTTTAAGTCACAGATGTTATTTTTTAAATTTTCCTATATGTTACCAAATAACAAGTTCTCCTGCTGTCTCCATTGAGCAGTATCTTTCAAAGGATCTTTTCTCATACATCTTATGTAGAATTGCAACAGAGGACTTTTCACAGGATTAAATTCTATATTACCACTCACCACCAGTAAACAAGCTGCTGTACATACATATCTCAAGGATAGCAGAAGGTCATCAGGATAAAGGTGGAAAAAGGATATAATAACACTTCAGAAATTCTAGGGGTAAATAAATGTGTATATTTGCAGGAGTGGCATCAGAAAGATGGTTTAGTGGCAGTGCAACGTGAAAGGATGCAATACAATACACTGCTTCCATTCTGGCTGACACATTTGTCAGTACCCTTACCTGTTCCTTTCACCATTTTTTCAGAGGCAAAAAGCACCATTAGGTCTGCTTTTAACTGACATATGGTCACAACAGGAAGAATCTGAACGTTTGTATACCTATAAAGTATACCGTAATTCCACAGAGATTGTAATTTTTCAGTCATAATAGTCATGTTAAAATATTCCTAATGCCATTTTGTTTTTTTTTTTGTGTGTGCTTGTTTTGTGTTTTGTTGTTGTTTTGTTTTTTTTTTAAATTTATTTTTCATGAAAAGAATGAATGATATGGAAAGACTGTTCTGCATCACAGACACTTTATCTAATTTGATGATTTTTTTCTTAAAGAATTAACAGTGATCCAGAAGAAAAGGCAAGCAAAGTTACTATGACAAAATGACTTTAAAACAGATAAATTTAATGTAAATTATGTACATCTTGAGGAAAATGTGACTGTATATGATTGTGTTCATATTAAACCACAGTATAATAAAACACTGTGCACTAACTCCACCTACAGGTCATTATAATAGTGACACACCATATAATTTTTAAATACTAGTCAAATGCATTTAAATTCTCACGTTAAGAATAGACTTGCATACATTACAAATAAATACATATATGCCTACACATACATAGGTACAGATACAGCTAAACACAGTTTCACAGTATTCTCTAGGTAAGCCAAATGAAATACTTCGTGAATACTTCAAATCTCACCTTTCTTAATATATTACCAGGATAAATGTATTTCTTATAAATATTATCTTTATTCCAGATGACAATTGTTGCATTCATCACCTGCTTTTATTCTTTTTTTTTTTTCCTCTCCCCAAGAGAAAACACTTGTGCTGATGAACCTTCGCCCCTTTGCCCACACCTTTATATTTAAATACTTCAGGGTAGCCGGAAGATAAGTTTATCTAGAGCCACTAGTGCATAAGAAGACACTATGGACATCAAGACCAAATACATCCTTTAGGTATCACTACTGACAATACAAAACTGCTAATACTTTTTGGTCATTATGTATTATTATTGGTGGGACTTTAATATTTTTAAAATCCACAAATATATTTGTGAGTCTTCTCGAATCCCTTTACTGAATTCTGAATTGAATAGAGTACTTCAAGTATACTCCAAACTGCTTTGTAGTCTTTATTTAATCTATTAGTTGTTAGGTAAGCTGTCATACAATTACAAATGATAGTCACTTTTAGATTGTGTCTTCAACATATATTTCATACAGATTCATTACAGCATTGTCTTTCAAATGCATCAACTGTTTGGGTGTTTGAGCTTGCAAATGTTTTCTTATTCAAACAGTCCCCTTCCCCAGGAAGGTCTGCTTTGGCTTTGCAAGAACAGGTACTAAGTCAGGTCACAGTCCTGACCCAACCAAAAAATAAAAGTTTTTCCTTGCTTGTAGGGATAATAAAGTTAATAAGTAGCACTTTTTTATTATTATTATTTATTTATTTTAAAAATTAAACAGCTACATTACATTTTTTTCTTCTAAAGAAACTTTTACTTCTGAGCAGTCATTCTGTAAGAGCATAAAGAATTGCCTAGGTGTTTTAAAGGTAGTTTAATTTGTTTCAGATAGCTTTTGTTTTTTTTCATTCACAATATTGAAAAAAAAAAAAAGAAAAAAAAAATAAAGATGTTATGCAAACAAATTGCAGTTTTCTTTCAATCTTCTCTTAGATTTAGCTGGGATTTGAACAGGGATTAACTTTCCCCAATACACTGAGTAGTAGTACAGCCCTTGAAATATTTGCTTTATGCTTCTATACTAAATGCAAGGTTCCTAAAATATGTAGGTGCGTTAAAAAGTATCTCCTCACCTTCTTTCAGTCAGTGCATTTAGGAGGAGGCTCCAGGCCCAGAGGCAGTCACAAAGCACCAGGATTCTCTTCATGGCGGACTCTGAAACTGCAAGAAAAATAATCATCAATGACTCCTGCATTAAAACAGGTACTGTGGAAAAAGAACATCCAGTTTACGCAACTTTTACAGAATAATTTGATGTCAGACAATGACCTCACAATATTCTATTTCATGTCATTCAGTATAAAGGAGAATGGCCATGGCTGTTTTGTTTACCTTCTGCTTTTGGACATGGAAGCCTTGGGTGGGATTTATTTTGTGGTAAGGAGGCATTCTTGTCAGCATTATTCTTGAACTTAAACAAAAACAATTACGAATTAAAGCTGCTGTCCCCAAAGTCTGTGAGAGTTCTTACTCAGTTTCTTCCTGTATTGCAAAAGCGACAAGGCAGCTCCCTAATGTTTCCAGAGAACAAGTGTTAATTGTTTCTTGTTTGATTTGAAGCAGCCTGAGTCCTTCCACAGCTCTTGGAAGGTATCAGCATGTGGCTGTGTGACTGAGGAGAGCGGTGCTTCCATCTCAGCCCCCGCTTCACTTTGGTGTGATAGAAGCGACTTTCTTTCTACCACTCCCCCTTCCCTAAAATATTTGTGTCAGAGAAGGAGTTACAAACACCAGATTCTGACTGTAATCTACTGCTAGGTATGCACACTAACATTTTTGTCAGGCTAAAGGACTCAGTTCATAAAGAAACCATGTGCTTACACACCATCTCCTAAGTCTCTACCAGCCTCTGATGGCTGCAAGGAAGTGCTTTTGCATTAGCAGCCTTTTCCTCCTCTCCAAACATTTCCTGTCCTCTCCCCAGAGTGAGTTACTCTCAGCTTACCTTTGAGTAGGAAGTAATAAAACCCAGAACGTTTCTTTTGCTTTCCAACAAATCATAAAATACAAAGTTAGCTGGTATTTGTAGGTTTGGTGTTCCAGATTCAACTGATTCCCCAGGAGATGCTGCAGGTCTCTTTATATATCTCTTTATATATCTATACTGTGTGCAGGAATCCAGTCGATTTTTAACATTCATTACATTAAATAAACAAAATCTGAAGCCTGTAATTTCCTCACAATAGTGGAGTTTTCCAAGTGCCTGAGAATATGAAGCACTTACATGGAAATGTTTTGTATTTTTAAATAAAGCTACCCCAATTCACTGCACGCTCTCAGAGACAATTTAAATCAATAAAATATCATTACAAAGCTGCCTGTAAGCAGTGAGATATAATTAATACGTTTAAAGACAAATGATCATCAGATAAGCATCGAGTGGGGATAAGCTAACCTAACTGGGTGGGAAGGAGCTGAATGTGGCATGAAGGCAGGAATAATGATTTTCAGGGATGAGACTGCATCCGAACTTGTGCTGCGATCAGCCCCTTACAGAGAGGCAACATCTGTGGCTTCAAAATTTGCTTTCTCCGAGTCCTGCCAACTTCTGCCTTTGCAAAAGCCTTCTTGGGATAAGGAATGGAAAGTGAATTATTTTGAACTATCTTGATCTGTTGAGCTCCGCATGCGCTCCCCTCCAAGCCCCCCAACACCAGCCCCTGCTTCAATGAACCCATAAAGGCACTGAAAACCCAGGACAAGGAAAAGTTTCTTGCAGCTGGAAGAAAACAAACGTTAAAGACTTGCACGGAGTGTCAGACAGCAGCAGCCCCTGCCCCTGGCCTCCCCCAGCCCGCACCGCCTGTGCAACCAGCGCTGGTTTTCCCCTTGAAAATGGGAGAAAGCCACGCGTCTGGGAGAATTCCAGCAGCGCTCACTGGAAGGGAGAAAAGAAAAAAAAAGAAAAAAGGAAAAATGAAAAAGAAAATGAAAGGAAAAAAAAAAAAGAAAGAAAGAAAAAAAAAAAAAAAATAGGCATTTTGATGCATTGTGACCCCCAGTGAGAGATTTGCACAGTTCTGAGGTGCAAATCGTGGCTTGTTTTCTTCCCGGCATTTCAACTTTGTATTTCCCCCTCACCCTGAGCAAGCCACCCCTCCCACCGCCTCCCTCAAGAGAGAGAGAGGAGGAAAAAAAAAAAAAAGGGCAAAAAAAAAAAGCCCCCAACCCCATAAACCTTTTCCAAGGGGAGCGGCGCAAATCCGTCCACGCTCAAAGGTAAAGAACCCCAAATAAATTTAACCACCCATCGATCGCTGCGGCTTTTCCAGCCGGAGGGAGGGAGGAAGGGGGGGGGGGGGGGGGGAAAGAGAGGCAATAAAGCAAACGCCAGCGGCCGCCTGTACCTGCGGAGAGCGGGCGGAGGAGCCGCGCCTGGCCGCGGAGCCCGCAGCAGCAGCAGCCGGGCGCGCTCGGGGGTGCGCTCGAGTGCAGCTGCCCTTGCCAGGAGCCCCGCGGGTCTGCTGCCCGGCTGTGCCGGGGGTCCCCGCCCGCCCGCGGAGGCTGCGCGGCTCCGGCCCCGCCGCTCACTCCGCCTCGGCCGCGCGGCTCCGGCCCCGCCGTTCACTCCGCCTCGGCCATTGCCGGCGTCGCCGCTGCTCCGCTCCTCCGGGCTTTTAGCAGCCAAATCTCCCTTGCCGGTATTCCGGCCGCCGCTCTCTACAACAAAAGCTTTCTCTTTAGCAAGACAGTAGTAATACGTCCCAGGGTAAACCGGATGTGAAATAGGCTGTGACTTCATGCCAGAGAGATTTTATTTTAGAAAGGAAGGTGGTACCAAACTCTCATCTAGAGACCAATCCGCCCATTTTTTATATGCAGCACAATTTAACTTTCAGTGCTCTCGCCCTAATCCCTTTCTCTCTGGCTGCAGCCTCAAATCCTTCTCCAATCTGCAGCATTATTGTTATTGGGGAGGGTAGCCGCACGGCTGCGCGGGGGGCGGGGGGGGGGGGGACACACGACTGGACTGGGAACCTTTTGACACCTACAGTTTACAAAACACTCTATTTTAAGGGCCGTGCATTACAAAAATACAAGCGGCTCGCGTTAGCATTCAACCTTTGATCAAGCATTGAATCGCGGCACAAAGATGAATGAAGGCTAGCTGGAAACGTAGAAGATGCAGCACTACGCGTGTGCGCCTATAGACCGCATATACCTACCGAGCCGGGCCGGTAGCCTATGCATGTAGCCAGATGGGGCCAGGGATGCTTTGCAATCCTAATTAACCATAGGTAACCTGCGTTTGGGGCCAGACCCCGAGGAAACCGGTATAGGGACCTGCTTCCCCCCACACCCCCCCCGGCGCTGTCCCACGCCCTTTGCCGGTGGGCGCCGCGTTTACGGGGAGTGGCCCCAAAGCCGTGCCCTGCGTGTCCGTCCCGACCTCCCCCCCCGACCCCCGGTGTCCCCCGGGGACGCCCCCCGCAGCCCCTCGGGGCGCTGCAGCCGGGACAGCTCCCCCAGCTCTCGCTTCTGCCCGGGCCACGCGTGGGCTTGCAGGAACAGGGCCGGGCTGGGACCCCCCCCCCCCTCCGGACCCTCCCGGCCTCCTGGAGCAAAGTAGGAGCGCTGGGAGGGCGCCGCTACTCGTGCAGAGAAGCGACGAGAAAGTTGGGTGCAGCCGCCCCGCGAGCGCGCCGCGCAGCTGCTCACCTGCGGGCACCGGTACTCGGGCTCTAGGCACCTCTCATCGCTCCCAGCCTTCTGCTGAAGTGGCAGGCGCTGCGAAGTGCCGGGAGCGCGGCATGGTCAGCTGCCTCAGCTCTGCTCGGAGCAAAGATAATGCCAGCTCCTCGCTATCTGTTACTTATAAGGCGCTGCCAGCATCCATGGGGGGAGAAAAATCCTCGTATTATATGCACCTACTGGATCTCAAATACTGCTTACTTTCTCTCTTCCCCTCCTATTGCCATCACCGATCCAGTTTCTGCTCCTTCCTATGATGCTGCCCCAAGGGATGCAAAATCCACATATTTTGCCAGAGATAACTTGAGTTAGTATCCTATGTCACACTTAACCTATCTATTGCAAGCTTTACCCAGGTTTTTAAATCAAATATTGCACAGTCTACACATACTCACAGAACACATGATTTGTTTGTTTTTGTAACATCATGAGAAGGATTTGATTTAATCCTACAAACCATAGCTAAGGCTGGCAATAACTTCCAAGGTGGCAGTCATTTTGGATGAATGCCTGACTTATAACAGGCTAAACACTGCAATGATTTCCCTAAGCACTAGGAAAGCATTTTTTTATTATTATTTTTTTTTAATCAAAGTCCCTTAGTTTACCAAGTCCTGACAGTTCTTACCATCAGCATTAAGTAGCCACAGGTTATTTTAAAGAGATCTGCAATGGACTTTTTACTTTGTTTCCTGGCATCTGCAATATAGTTCATGTTAGTTTGCTTCAAGGTTGTTAGCAGTGCACAGAAAAGTAGGGAACAGGAAAACCTAGTGACTTCCCAAGGGAATTTTAAATGAGTTTTCAAATCATGAACATGCAGACTGTCTCTTAGTGGCTAAAGGTATTTTCCAAATATGCAATGTTTTCACGTTCTTTGCTAATATATTTACTATGCTTTTATTCTCAACGTGAAATGTCAGAGTTTTGCTTAAGCAACAAGTAGGCTGAGACCCTTTCCTGAGTTTACAAAAACAGTGCAAGGTTTTTTTGTTAAAGTACATGGAAGTTGTGTATTGTAAAACAGCTCAGATTCCTTGCCCTATCACTAGAGAGGTAATTACGTTATCTACAATGACCTTGTGTGTGTATACACACAGAATCTCTTTTAGTCTCGACAAGTAGTGTGTTTGCAAAAATAAATACATTTTCAACATAGCTCCAGTATTTCACTTTCCCCTTATTTCGTATGAACAAATAAATTTTATGTATATTTGCTGCATTTATGTATCTGTAAACAGAGAGACAGACAGACAGATAGAGTAAAAAATGAATGATTCAATGGCAGAAGTTCATGCACCTCTGTGCTATAAAGAGCAAATGGGTAGCTGGAATAGCTTCAGAGCCAAAGAGACATAACCTCGCATACCACATTTTCCCCTCTTGAATTATTTTAATTGGTATATAAACAATGGCAACTGTTTTTATTTTAGAAAAGTGTCAAGGGTTACACAGGATGGTCTTTGCCTCCACAGACATGAGTGCTGCATGCCAAAGGATGACATGTTTTTCGGAGTTCTCCCTGGGTGAAAATATTGACCTAAAATTGGAAGTGGTTCATTCTGTCTCTAATTCTCATCTGCTCAGAAAGTAGGACAAAACTATTTTTCCTCCATGGCTGAGATTTCTGTCCATCAGTGCTCACATGTAACCCAGATTTTCTCTTTTCTTTTCAAGGGTTGTTATCACAGTTATCATGTCATTCCATAGTAAATGCTAAAAATATTTGGATGTAATCAAACAAATAGGCTGTTTTGTGATGGACCGTGGTAACAAAATAACTGGCTTTTAAGGGAAAAATCACAGAAGAAAATGTCTAGTCTTTTAAAGACAAATATAATTTGTTAGCAACAGGAATGCTCTTTCAAAGAACAAGTGCTAAGGGAAAGACACATCTCACAATGCTTATTTTCTTTCCCTGTCCTACCCGAACACAACTAAGGGTAATGCATTTATCAAGTCCAAGACTGTTAGGGATCCACTACAGATCTGTTGGTAACTCAATATAAGCTGATGTGCATCTCAGTGGAAAGTGTTATAGTCATATTTGGAAAGAAGATTATTTTTTTCCAAGCCAGCTTTATGTCCAGAAAGTTTTCAAAAAGATGGTATGATGTTACAAGATAGTAAAGAACTAAATCCTTTAAAAACAATATTATTAAATCTAAACAGTCAGCCCAAACTAACTTGGCACGACTTCTATGTGCAGTGCTCTGAGCTCTAAAGTTAGTGTAGGTGATTACTAGCAATCAAGTTAAACCAATTGAATCGTATTTGGGCAAAATAAATTAAATTAAATTAAAATTGGCATAGAGAAAGATTTTTATAGTAGTGTAAAAGTTTAAAGTATTTAACTCCTAATTTACCACTATTTTTTGCTTTTGAATTTCTAGTAAACTCTTTTTAAAATCTGGCCTATTGCATGAGTGTCTGCATCTTCTCTCTTTAGAGGTGTACATAACACCTATACAGAGGATTTATACAGGTCACCAGTGCAGGATTATTTTTTTTTTTCAACATTTTGTTTTTCATATTCTTTGTGTGTGCTAAATATACATATGTTTTGTTTTAGTTTAGGAGTCTATATAAAGCAGCTGACATTCTACAACAGACACAATGTGTCCTGAATAGCCAAGGGATTTGAATAAAGCAAATGAAACTCAGAGATTTACCGGCACACAGCAAATCAGATGAAGAATTAAAACAGAAAGCCCATCTGCTCCAGAGCTTTGAACTCTGTTATTTACAAGTCTTGCTTGTGTGATTACACAGAAATATTTTGTTAAATATATCATTTGAATTTGATTTGTAATTTAATGTGTTTCAGAAATATATCAAAGAATAGCTATTGCCCTTTCAGTAGACATAATACAAGTGTTCCTTAACTTTATTTTTTCCTTTATTTTGCAGCCACTGTAAAGAAAGCGGGAAATATCATTGTCACCTCATGTTTTTACAAAAGGCACATGATGAGCTCAAATAGAAGTTCACTCTCATTACGCCTCTTTTAGTTCACAGTAGGGTTCTATCCAGTGCCTCTTTCCTCTTCAAAAGATGAGTAGAAAGAGAAGAACTTCCAGGGAGATACAAATGAGAATCTTCACAAAACGAAGTTGCACTATTTCAAAGAGTCAATCTGAGATACAATGCCCATTAAAGAAATATGAGCTTTCTAGATCCATGTTGAAAATTAAAAATGGCATGTCTTTGAATCCATTATCTATTAAAAATGGAATAAAGATGTAAAATATCTGATGCCCGGAAACTTGGAGATGATGATTTTTAAAATCTCCAAATGTGATGTTTCAAATGGAAAACCTTACTTTCTCAGAATTTCTAATCCACAGAAACAGCAGTTTCTTTTGCCTTCCCTTGCTGTTGCCAAACATCAACCTGGAAAGCCTAGTTAATAGGAATTCTTGCCTGATGTCAGAAATGAAGAATGGGATAATCTTCTGTTTTCTAAAAACAAAGAAACAAAGCAAAGAAAATCCACTGCAGAATTAACAAAAACCATGAGAAACAACAAAGACCAAAACTGGGAGCCTGTAGGGATTACAGGAGTTTGGTAAATCCAGTGGTGATCACTGACCAGATCTTTTTCAGGAAGCTTTTCTTGCAACAGCTGGATTTATCTGTATTGGAATACAAACACCATATGTTTTTATTCCCTGTTCTCTAACTCACTGCTTCTGATGAGGTGAAGTATTTACTGTATATCTACAACTTTCTGGTGCTTTCATAGAACCGTTAGTGTAAATTTAGCAAGCCTATTGCATCTAGAAAGCTCTTCCACAGAAGATGGTGTGTGCTCTTGTCAATTTACTGTTCAAACATACTTCAGCAGTGAGTGATTTTGTGGCTCATTGGCCTTCCAGCTCAACATCTGGAAGGAAATGTTTGTTTGAGACTCAAATCTTTGAATTATGACTGACAATTTGGTGTACTAAGCAACAGTTCATATTCCTATGGACCAATGAGCTACCCTGTAATTTTTTAGTTACTTGAGAAACAAAATCGATCCATAATGATGATTTCTCCTAAAATCAGATCAGGTAAAATCTATGTAAACAGAAGAACTAGACAGTTCTAGAACCTTCAAAGTTTCTTAAAGTTGAAACTTTTTCTTTTTTCCTTTTAAAAATTTATATAACAACAGAACATTCATTCCATTAATAGGCCCTTGTTACTTATTACTTGAAGGGAAAGAAAATCAGTGAACATGAAAAGAAAATAAATATTTCCATAGATTAGAAATGGTAAAATACATTTTTTAAATGAAGAAAAAACTACAGCAGAGAAAAACACAGTTCAGCATTTTCCTAGTATATACATGTATATATTTGCCTTTGATAGAACTAAAAGATGCAGTGTCAGAATATCTCAGCCTGAATTCAGACAGATGCTTAAAATGTGTTTAAATCCATCCCTATTCAGCCAAACACTTAAAAATCCAGGTAATGCCAGTAGGCCATAAGTATTCTTAAACTTAAATGAGTTTAAGATACGGAGATGAATTTTGCTGCTTTGGAAGCCAAATACCCTTCTGACTTCTTTGGTGACCTTGGATACATTTAATTTCTTGGTGCTTTTATCTAAAATGAGAACACTGCAACCTGTGAAGTTCAATTAGCCAAAATTCCTGTAAATTTCAGTGGGATTTTTTTCCAGTGAGTGTAGTGCTATGCTGAAGCTTTCCTGCAAATACTCTTTAGGAACCGTGGAAAAGTTTATGAAGCAAATGTAATGCACACATTAGCTAGTCAGGTGCTGGCTCCCACTGCTGTAGAAGCACACCATGTTTGATTCACCTGTCCTCTATTACACACCTTTCCGCACTTAAAGACAGTAGCCAGGAGGCTCTTCTGATGAATTTGCCCTCCAGCTGGATATACCATATGTTTCCTGCCTGCTGGTGTTGTTGCATAGAGATACACTTGTCCAGTTGCAGTACACAGGCAAAGGACTCTTGCATACATTGTCTTGATCTCGAGTTGGAAGCCTGCTGTAGAAAAAAAATGGGAATATACTGGGACAATAATTAACAAAGTAGTAGTGTAATGGTATGATTTTATGTACAGTTTTTGTGCTTGTCTCTTCTAAGGTCCTTATCCAAACGATCGTAACACAGCTCTTCTGTATTTTCCTTACATTTTAAAATTACTCATTTTTGGTTTTATATTTGTTGAGAATTACACAGACAATATCCAAAAAACTGCTGTGCTGAGATGATCGAAGGCCCAGGTAGTGGCAGCCATTTACAGGCAGTATAAGAGTAGAGTGAGTTGCATGCAAGCTCTTTTCTGGCCTCAGGCTCCTGGTTTCTTTGCAATAGGCTTTTAAGGTGGGATTTTTCTGATTTATTCTTGGTTTCTTAGTGCTTGTTCATTTGCTTTTATTGTTGTAGATTGGAACCTGGTTTATATGTTTTGATTTTCTTTGCAGAGCTGGAGTTTTGATGTGAGTGGTGCTGCTTGATGAACTTAAATTTTTTCCTTAATTGTTGTAACATTTCCTGTTTTACGTAATTCATTAATTTAAATATCCCTCCCAATTGCTATATATATATGCCAATCTTTGCTATATGAAATCTGCATTTACAGTAGGCTTTGTAGTTATATTAGGAAACTTTTTTTCATTCAAAAAGAGCTGAAATAATTTCTGGGCTATAGAGGCAAAAAAAATAAATATTGAAACTGTGTGTTATAATCAAAATCTGTGCTTTACCTCACTAAGGGAAAGCTGTAGCAATATCATTTCTGAAGGCCTTTGATATTCCATAATGATCCAAATGCTATTTTAGAATGAAACCAGTAACTTTATAGTTGAATATTATAAACAACTTTGTAGATTTGCAGTTTAAGCAAGACTCCTTTCTAATTTGTTGCGTCTTGATTGTAAAAGTGGTTTTGTTATTTTAAAAACTGAGACTACTTGGATGACTTCTTAAACTAGCTAAGTTGAATGGTGAAAACTGGTGGCTCATCCTCTTTAGCAAGTCAAGAAATTAACGTACATATAGCCCATCCTGTGCCTTACTCCCACTTGCTATCTGGAACAGACCTTTCAGTTTACCTTGTCAGAGTAGGACAAAAGGCCCTTCTGTAGAATCAGTATTTTCTAGTTTTGTTGTCAGTGTGTACTGACAATGTATCAGACCTCAGAAGAAAGAATGAGCTTCAAATGTAATTAAAACAAAACAGTCCATTAGCAGGAATAAAATACAAAGCCCCTCTTGAAAAGTGAAGAATTGTTCTGCTCTTTCTCTATGAATATTTGCATAATTTATCTATAAAACCATTTATGCCATTAATCAATGATTGAAATGCATGAGTTAGAATGCAATCCTGTGATTTAGGGTACCTCCTGTAAACTGATGTTTCATTTTCTGATGATGCATGGAGTGCTTTCCTTTTATTTTCCTTTAGTCTCACTAGAAATGAGGAAAATACTTTGAACAAAACAAAAGCCCCAAGAACTCCAACACCTGACAAGAAACATCTCTTATGTACTGGTCTACAAATGCTTTGCGATTATCTATCTTAAGCATGTTAGCAGTGCTGCTGAATTAATCAGGAATGCCTGATGTATGTTCATGTGCCTCTTTAGTTGAGTTTAGGACTTCAAAATGTTTTCTCAAAATGTTCTTTTGGCTATTGTTGTAAACGTCTCCTTCTGTTTTTATTTTCTGGAAATTTGTTGACAGAACTTGACACCAACGGTGAAATGGTGGCTGTTTACACATAGGGAAGGACTAAAAAACAACTCTTAGAAGGAAAAAACTTCCTTCAATTGCATGATATATATGTATTGAAATGTATAAATTAAAATGTAGCATGCACATGGGGGGGGGATTGTAGAACACAGCTTACACTTCAAGAAATTACCTGTTTTCATGTACAATCTTATTCTAATAGACCTGTTATTGAAATTTGTCTGATAGTACTGTTTAAAAGTGGTAGAACAATTTAAAATGTTTCTTGACCTCAACCAGGTTTTATAGGGCTAGATGCTACATCACAAGGTGAGTCTCTTATGTTGGATTTCAGTCCGTGTGTATATTTCAAATTCTTAGTCAAAGCAAGTATTAAAAAATACTTAGTATTGAAAAAAAGCCTTGGACTCACACAGAAGATGAGTTGACCCTTCCATCTGCAGTACGACAAATTATTTTGAATATAAAATTTCTTCAACTATACCTTCTGGAATATTTAGTGTATACTTATATATTAATGTTACTAGCACAAAGTCAGAGGGAAATAGATGTGTCAAAAGTTTAGTTTTAGTGTCTTTAGTGAAGAAACAGCAAATGCAGTTTTACAACTGTTAGCCTATTCTATTTCTTTTGCAAGATATGAGTTATTAAAGATGTTACACAAAAATGAACAAAATATGCCAAATGATTAATGTTATATAGTGAACAATCTTGCTTCCAACATCCAACAGAAAAATACTGATTGGAAAAAATCATGTTTAAAATGAAATTGTAACTTAGAGTATTATTCAACCAAATAATTTTGCAGATGTATAAAAAGAAGCAGTTTCTGTAGTTAGGTGAGTGAATGCCTTCATTTCAGTATGCCAAGTTAAAAAACCTTTAGAGCAACATTCATGAAAGAAAAGCTATTTAAAGGACCACTGCAATGGAGAATGACTGACAGTTTGGAGCAGTACAGAAGGACCTCATTATTTTTTTTACAGGAGGGAGAAACTGGAAACCTGAAGCTTTCAGAGGCTGAGAATCACCCAGTGTAACCAGGAAGTCCTTAAAAGAGCTGTCTTTTCACCTATAACGTAGCAACCATTGCAGTTGAAATCTGAGCGAAGCCTTAAGATGCTGTGGAGAACTGTGAAATGTGTTCATAAAACATCTCATCCTCATGGAATTCCTGATGCTAAATTTAACATGAAAATACAAATATGCACATGGTTGTCCTGATATAGGGTAATAAGCAAATAATCTAAGACCCACTTATTTGATAGTGGTGATTATATAATCATGGTAAGAATTAAATATCAACATCAGAGGAATTTATATCACTAATACAGTAGGAGTAGCTTGGAAGGATTTTTATATACAGTAATATGGAAACTGTGCTTTACAGTATGTAGTAAAGCCATTAAGCAAGAATTGAGACCTGAAAAGGTATTTCAGATGACTGTTTTTCTTCTACATTAAAAGTTAGGAAAAATAAATCAGAGGAATTACATTTACTTTCCATCTCTGACTTTGATGGATTCTCTCATTGTTATAATAGTGTAAGACAGCTTCCTCAGTCAAGTGACGGGGACAGGCAATTAATAGGAATGCACAATAGGCAAAATCCCTTCATCTTGGCCACACAGGCTCACTGTCATGAAGGAAGAAATTTTAAGTCAATGAAAGCTGTAACTATTCATTTGTTACCCTTTTCATCTCTGACCATCAATTGTAGCACCTGCATGTATCTTACTCCTTAATAATTCTATAGGATTTTCTAGTGTTGTGTACAACTGTCCCTACTTTCAGTAGTCCCCCAGAGGCACAGCTAATTCCTGCAGGTGCTGGAGACCTTTATCCATAGTGGTCCACTTGCCTACTTGATATACAATATCTTCCTTGTGGGGATACCTTTCTTTCACAGCTGCTAGGAGTCTCCTCCAGAGGCTGAGAACCTGTGCCTCTCTCCCAATTAATCTATCAATGAGCCTTTCTCTAGAGAGGGATCCCAGCTGCTTGGCTTCACTGCCTTCTAGTTGTTGGCTATTGACCCCAGTGTCCCAGCACTGAAGCAGCCAGGCGAGGATGTGCTTACCTGGATGACGACTGAAATCCTTTCATATTTCTCACAACTCACTCAGGGATAGAGATAGAGTGGTTTCTCATTCATTTATGATTTTGGTCTCTTCTCACTAATGTTGCCGTGATGACGCTGCTTCAGAGCTGCTTGCCTTTTCCTCTTCTCCATCCTCCTTAGGAGGAGCTTCTTCCCTAAATGAGCTGACTTCTGTTTCCATTGTTTTGTCTTTACTATAGGGGTGACTGATAACACAGATGGTCAGTCCTCTGGGGTGGTCACAGTGTGTGCTGTCTCATCATCAAAGTCAGGAACTTCCCTATCCCCTTGAGGGTGCTGGGCAGTGTTAATTGACATTTGATAGGCATAAGCCAAACCCCAGCAGAGTGCAGCAAGCTGGTAGAGTTCTCTGCTATTGCCAGGGTCAGGGCATATGTCTTTCAAACATTCTACCAGTTTTCTTGGATTTTGCACTTGTTCAGGGGTGAAGTTAAGAACCATCGGAGGAGAAAACCATGACAGGTACCTGCCCATATCCCCCACACACACCTTGCCACCCACAACTACTTTGTCTCGGGATGGGTCCTTGGATGATATTCTTAATAAATTGTTTGACCTTAGGGAGGAAGACAAACACTAGAACTAGTAATAGGAGGATAACATCTGACCAAGGGTATCCAAAATACTCAAAAGCTGCTGCAATTAGCCCACAGGGAGAGAAGAAGGCACCAGCCCTAATACTATTCACAGAGTGACTGCTAGGGGAGAAGAAGAAGGTGGCATAATTCTTAATATTTCCAAAAAGATAATCTCCAAGAGACCAGAATGATAACAATGCAGGGCCTGAGTACCAGATGAAACTGAAGGCCAGCATGTTACAGTACAGCATGATAAAGAAACCAAACACAGATTTCAACACGTTATCCAATCAGATGTAGAGGAAAAAAGAGAACAGAATGGATTACATATAATGTGGTCACACAGAAGAATATTAACAAAAAAAAAAAAACGAACATTGTGACTAGCATTATGTTAGTTGTAAATACTTTAATCAATCCTACTGTTATCTCAACCCTCATGCCCTGCATTGGGTGCCAAAAAGGACTGTGGTGGTTTTACTTGGGTGGTCAGCTGAGCTCCACCACAACCGCCCTCTCACTCCCCCTCTCCTCAGAGAGGAAGGGGGAGAAAATACAACACAAAGAGCTTGAGGTTTGAGATGAGAAAGGTTTAATTAAAGGGAAATGGAATGGGGAGAAAAAGAAGCAAAAGAAACAATAAGGCTGTGTGGAAGCACAGAGAGAAGAAAAAAAAAAAATCTTCCCATCAACAAGCGATGTTCAGCCACATCCTGGGAAGCAGGGCCTGAAAACGTGTAGCGGTTGTTCAGGAGGACAGCCCCCTCCCCCACGAGAGCCCCCCTTTTTATTGCTGAGTGTGACATCAGGTGTTATGGAATATCCCTTTGGTTGGTTTAGGTCAGCTGCCCTGGTGATGTCCCCTCCTCATCATTTGCCCACCCCCCGCCTGCTGGCTCTTGGGGGCTTGGAAGGAGTCCTGATGCTGTGCCAGCACTATGCAGCAATAGACACAACAATAGAGTGATATCAGTGCTGTTCCAGCTACGAGTGCAGAGCACAGCACTGTGTGGGCTGCTGCAGGGAAAGGTGACTCCATCCCAGACAGACCCAACACAGGGAATGAAAGGAAGTCTTTATGCCCAATCATTTGACAAGATGCTTTTTTCTTGTTTCACCACAGGCAAAAACCTACAGCTTGGTCTGTCCAGGTAGGTTTGTTTCAGCAAAGGTGGACAGTGTAGATTTGAATTTATAACAATTGTGGAAAGAACTTTTTGACAGTGAGTGTGCATGTTTTACTTTTAAAGCACACAACCATGGGATGAGAGTTTGCCAAGTTAAAGAAATTTTATAGTTAAAAGTGTACCAAGAAAGAGAGAACGCATACACAGAGAAAGCAGAGGTGTATTACAACAGCTGGGGAACCAAGGTGAAACAGTCCTTATATAGCTGTTGATCCTTTGACTATACAGGTAGTTGTGCACTAAATAACATGTACCACAAGACCACCTGACCTTCACATCCTATTGCATGAGGTCCAGCCACTAAAGTTCCAGTAAATCAGTAGTTGGGGTTAAAGCATAGGAACAAATGGAAAACATTTTCTATTCCAGTCCCTTGCCAATTTACATCTAGAGAACAGTGATAAAAATTATGTTTGACCTTTGTTTTTCTTGCCTTGACTTTTCGTGTGATTGCTGTATGTTTATCAAGTTCAAGGAAAAAACTTGCTATGTAATTGAAAGTATTGATTGCCAGTAGCTGATTTGCATGTCAGGATATAAAACTTTCATGAATTGGCAAGCTTCTTTGACAGCTTCTTTGGATAGATTTCATGAATGAAGACTATATTCTAAGATAATATGGATGAGATTTCAATAGGAAGGGGGAAATGTCATCTCTCTGCCTTTAATAAAATATAAGGACCTGAAATCTGTTTATTTTTCCTTGATGAGATTGGCTCTTTGCCTATAAAAAGGCTGGGATGGAAACAAACTCTGAACTGAAACCTTGAGGTATCAGGGCCTGGAATTACACATCTAGCCGTTCATTGCTTGAAGTCTGAAGTGCAAGCATATACTTAGTATTAACACATGGAGATGCGTAAGTTTAACAGTGGAGAAGTGCTGCATAGTTACATGACAGTCAGACCCCTCCCTGTCCTGGAGCTTTTTCTTTTAACCTGAAGGGTGTGTAACTGGAGCCCATCATGTACTCTCCCAGTTGGCTTGCCAGTTTATCCTTCAGGACCATATTTAGTTTGAAATTTGGCAGTGGTGAGCAGAACCTGAGAACAGAACCTTTTGATAAAATTTAATACATGGTTTGAGATTTAACTTTCTTGTATGTGGCCAGTAGTCTTCTGTGAAAAGAAGAACCCCTCTGTGTGTTTTTTTTTTGTTTTGTTTTTGTTTTTGTTTTCTTTTTTTAGCTGACATGCTTAGACATGCTCACAGGGAAGCACGGTTTTCTGGGTATATGCCAAGACTCATCTCTAGGCATCATATTTCTTATGCATATAAGGTCCAAAGCTCATTTCTCACAATAGATGCTTCTAGCATTATGCTGGATGTTCAATGGTCTCTCAGATGAGACTGGTGAAGCTTTAATTCCAGTCACTAGTGGCGTCCCCCAGGGCTCGGTGCTGGGGCCGGTCCTCTTTAACATCTTCATCAATGATCTGGATGACGGCATTGAGTGCACCCTCAGTAAGTTTGCAGATGACACCAAGCTAGGTGCGTGTGTCGATCTGCTCGAGGGTAGGAAGGCTCTGCAGGAGGATCTGGATAGGCTGCACCGATGGGCTGAGGTCAACTGTATGAAGTTCAACAAGGCCAAGTGCCGGGTCCTGCACCTGGGGCGCAATAACCCCAAGCAGAACTACAGGCTGGGAGAGGAATGGTTGGAGAGCTGCCAGGCAGAGAAGGACCTGGGAGTGATGGTGGACAGTCGGCTGAATATGAGCCAGCAGTGTGCTCTGGTGGCCAAGAAGGCCAACGGCATCCTGGCTTGTATCAGAAACACTGTGACCAGCAGGGCTAGGGAGGTGATCGTCCCCCTGTACTCGGCTCTGGTGAGGCCGCA
The DNA here is from genome assembly GCF_963932015.1 of Anas acuta. Taxonomy (NCBI): domain Eukaryota; kingdom Metazoa; phylum Chordata; class Aves; order Anseriformes; family Anatidae; genus Anas; species Anas acuta. The sequence goes on from NC_088992.1 coordinate 18,810,695, forward strand.
CCTCGAGTACTGTGTTCAGTTTTGGGCCCCTCGCTACAAGAAGGACATCGAGGTGCTTGAGCGGGTCCAAAGAAGGGCGACGAAGCTGGTGAGGGGCCTGGAGAGCAAGTCCTATGAGGAGCGGCTGAAGGAGCTGGGCTTGTTCAGCCTAGAGAAGAGGAGGCTCAGGGGTGACCTTATTGCTCTGTATAAGTACATTAAAGGAGGCTGTAGCGAGGTGGGGGTTGGCCTGTTCTCCCATGTGCCTGGTGACAGGACGAGGGGGAATGGGCTAAAGTTACGCCAGGGGAGTTTTAGGTTAGATGTTAGGAAGAATTTCTTTACTGAAAGGGTTGTGAGGCATTGGAACGGGCTGCCCAGGGAGGTGGTGGAGTCACCATCCCTGGAAGTCTTCAAAAGACGTTTAGATGTAGAGCTTAGGGATATGGTTTAGTGGGGACTGTTAGTTTTAGGTCAGAGGTTGGACTCGATGATCTTGAGGTCTCTTCCAACCTAGAAAATTCTGTGAAAATTCTGTGATTAATAGTCTTGTGACTCTCTAGGTCTTGAAGTCTTCCAACCAATCACGTCTCCAATACAGCTGAAACCAAGACAAAAAAGTTAATTGATATCAAAGACAGATTTGGATGATTTATTTTCACCCTTCTTAAAATATCAAGTCAACCAAGGTCATGTGTGATGGCACCGTAATATACTCCATTTTGGATTGGAAATATTCATCAAGTTCCTGAGGGGAAAAATTCCTGTTACAAGGGACATCTAATTACCAGTAAATTTATATTTTTAAGTTGTGTTAGATGTTATAATAAAGAGTACTTTTATACTCCTGCTAAATATACTGCAGAAATTGTAGTGCTTTGACTGTGATTGTTTAAACCGGATATTAAAAATTGCTTATAGTTATATGATTTTGATAGTCTGTTTATTTAAGCTGTATGTCATGTTATAAATGGCAAGCAATAAAATTGTGCATTGAAAATCTATGCTAATAAAATTTTAAATGTCTTGGAGGTTATATGATGTAGTTAAATTAACATTAAGAAAAAAAAAGGGGGGGGGGGACAGGGGTCTTGCATGTATTTCTTGTCCTTCTAGAGTAAAGCCTTGGTCTCTTTTTCAAACTTAAAATTGAATGATATTTTACATAAGGATTTCTTTACAGCACAAGAGCGTGACAATAACAAGTGGAAAAATACACTGTAAGATAGTCAAACCCACGCATTGCTAATATATTCTGTCTGTAGGAGAAATTGCTCAGGTCGAGGTTTGCTTTGAAGTGGTAAAGGTCTTAAGCTTGGTGTTTTGTTTAAAACAATTCTGTTGTTTGTATTACTTTAAACAACTCTTTCTAGGTATTAACAAAATGTCCCAATTATCTGTTAATTACCTCACCCTTTATGTAATATTGTCCATGTCAAAAAACCATGTGCGTGGATTCTGACACCAAAATGATCTTTAGCTGCATCCATTTCTTCCATGCGCATGTAGGTTTGTTAGCAGGTTGTTTACTCTAGGGATGGGAGCAGAATAGATTTCCTGGAGCCTCAGGTAGAGTTCTTGATTTGTAGTAGAAATAACATGCTTCAAAGAATAGATCTTCACAAGAATGAAGAGTCAAGGGAGATGGTGGGGTTTATTTTTTCTAAAATTTGAATACTGAAGAACATTCTTAAAATACAGTAAAATGTAAGTTAATATTTTCTGACGGAATCTGTTTTGGCACAGGAGTAATATTATTCAAAAATAAGAGACATTCTTGCAGATAGTAGTGTCATTGGTCTAATCACACAATTAAAGATGATGAAATGCATATGTATTTTTCAGGATGAGATGCAAATGATATAATAAATGAATAGATTGAAATTGAGCTGCCTATAATTAAAACAAAACAGAAGTATTTAAGTGCTTTCCACTTTTAGTCAATGGCCAGGTAGAAGTGTTCAATTTGGATATGAAATACTTATTACTTGATTCTGTGATTATAGAGTATGATAATTAAAGGCTGATGAATGATTTATTAGTTCTCTTAAAATATATACCCACTTTCAGTTCTGCTTCTACTCTTGTTCTCTTGCTAAGCTAACTATAGATTTGGAGGGGGAGGGGGGAAGAATGAGGGGGGCCCTGCCAGAGATTGCAGTGTCTATATTTATTACACTTAAAAAAATATATCAGTGGGTATTTTAAAATGTAGTGTTCATTAAGCTTCTATTCTTTTTTTGCTGCTAGTCTTGTTCCTAATCTGTGCTTAGCGTTATCAAGTATAAGTACCTATGAGTATTAAAGCAGACATACATGTATATGGTGTCTTCATGTTTTCATCTGCTCCACCTGTCTGTCACTCTTGCTGTGCTGACTGGGACAGGGAAGTGGGCCCTGCGGCAGGGGGGACCAACGCCCTGTTCTGTGCCTGTTTCTTGGTGACTTTATCTCTTCCGTGCAGTTAGCTTGGAGACACCTATCCTCTGGGGATTATGAAGCCTGCTCACCCCCCTACTTGAGTTGGGGCCAAGAGTGGTTATGAAAGTAACGTATTCTGTGACCTTGGGCCTGGAGCATGACCTTTATTTAAAGAATGCAGGTGGTTCCAGTGAATTGAGAGGAGCTGACTCTGAAGTATTTTGTTGAACTGAGGCATTAGTAACCGTCAGCCTGGATGGTCTCTCAGTGCTTGGGCTAACTGTACCCTGGGGTGCAACAGGCACAGCACTGTTAGTTGGTCAAAAGAAGGGATTGTCCTGCTCTGTTCTATGCTGGTGCAGCCTCATCTCAAGTCCTATGGGCAGTTTTGGGTGCCAAAATATCAGGACAACAAAATTGTTAGTGATTCTCCAAAGGAGGTCAATAAAGATTGGTGAAAGGTCTGGAGGGCAAGACACACGAGGAGCGGCTGAGGTCTCTTGGTTTGTTCAGCCCCAAGCAGAGCAGGCCGAGTGGAGGCCTCACGGCAGCCTGCAGCTCCCTCATGAGGGGAGCAGAGGGGCACACGCTGAGCTCTGCTCTCTGGGGACAGAGACAGGACCCGACGGAACTGCATGGAGCTGGGATAGGGAGGGTCAGGCTGGGGGTTAGGGAAAGGTTCTGCACTGAGAGGTGCTGGGCACTGGGACAGGCTCCCCAGGGGCAGTGATCAAGGCCCTGAGCCTGCGGGAGTTGAAGAAGCATTGGGACAACCATCTCAGATGCATGGTCTGTTTTTTGGGTGGTCCTGTGCAGGGCCAGGAGTTGGACTCAGTGATCCTTGTGGGTCTCTTCCAGCCCAGATATTCTACAGTTGTGTGAATCTGCTGTTTATGTAATGTGTGTGTGTGCATATATTTTTGTGTGTGTATATATATAATTGTTTAGATCTTCCATACAATGTGAAAGAAAAATGACAAATATAAAATTAATAGGAATTGTGTAAAGGTTTTTAAATATTTCAAATAGTATTTAAGATCTATCGAAGTATGTAATCCATACTGTATGACAAAGTGAGAAATGGTTATTTCTACTAGGATGAAATTTAAGTACCTCAAATGCCATTGTATAGTCAAATGAAATTTGATTCTGTTGTACCACTGCACATAAAGAAAATGATATTCAGAATAGGTCACTGTTCTGTGAAGCAAATATGGGCTAGCATCAGGTAAGGATGTGTGTGTGTGTATATTGCAATGCATATATGTATGTTGGTGTCCTGTTTTTTATATTTGATTAATTCAAAGGAAAATAATATAAATATCTGACCTGTAGCCATGAATACTAAATAAAACTTAGATCATCAGAAACTTGTATTATTCTATATTTATACATATAAGTCTTTTTTTCTTCCTTTAAACACAAGGCACGTCTTGGCTGCTGAGCCTTTGGGCCTACTTGTAAAAGTCATTTCTCAGGGCTGTAAAAGGGAACCACTACAATAATCTTTGACATGTTAGTAGAATCAGCTGTGTTCTTGTGAACTTCCTCAAATTGTAGTTTGTGAAGAGAAATCTGGAAATATCTGGCTGTTTGGTATTTTAACATTCCTAATTTGCAAGCAAAACCTGAGCAGGGCCAGTAGACTTCCTCCCACTACTTCTTCCCAGTAAAATGTAGCTTCCACAGGAGTACCGAAGCCTAATTTCCCATATCATGTGTAACCTTCAGATCACTGATATCTTCTGTAGTGATTCTGAGATAATGTAATATACATGTATCTGCTCCCAGGCATTACCTTTGCCTATAGTGTACAGAGCCCATTTGAAGTGGAGGGTGATAGTTCTCCAGCAATGTGCTGCTAGTGCTTCTGTGAAGTGCAGTCACAGGGCAGTCAGCCTTTAACAAGATCTTTACTATAAAAGGTTGGAGGGGCTGTATGCAAACTCACAGGAATTAAGGGAGAGGGTCTAAAATTGTCATGTTTCTGGACACTGTTTACAGGGCAGGAATGACAGGGAATCTGTTTTGCTGAGAACTGTTTTATTTTAATCTTAGGAGAAGGCAAAGCCACTTTGCAGACAAACTTGCACAGAGTGCCCTTGCTGAAAATGTTTATGCTTTTTCATAAAGGGATGCTGTGCATGCTAATATACCAGCACAGTGCTCAGATGGCGGAGCTGGGAAAGCAAAATAGTAAAGACCTTGTACAGAGGTTATCCTCCTTTGGGAACATCTCCTTCAAAAATACCTGCCACTTTGGGCAGCCTGATACACTCTGAAAGCAAAAGTATTTCCCTTTAGAAATCTTTCCATAAGCCCCAGGGAAAAGTTATTTCTATTAGGGATGATTAAGCAGTATTCAGAAAGGGGCAAACTCCATCAGAGATGGGGAAATCAATCCTATCTTCAATTCGGTGGTGGTATTTTAACAAAGGGCTTCTGATAGCCCCAGACAGAGCCCTCTGGCAGAGACAGTGTTCATGTGCAGCATCTGAAAGAGCTGGACAGGAGGATACTTAGGTAGCTAATGCCTGCTTAGGCCAGTACAGGGAATTTCAGTTCTTCCCCACTGTTAGTGAGGTATTTAAATTCACTTGGCAGTCTGAGCACGAGTTCTTTTTCAAAGAGGTTTACTGCTGAAGGTTATGCTACACTTTGCAGTCACTCATGGTGTAAGTGTTAGAGTTCTGGATGGTGAAACTACAAGTAATTTCTACTGACCATGATCCACTAGAAAATGTGAACTGGATTCATCTTCTTAGAGGGATAGGAAAAACAACTAAAGGTTATAGCAAATCTGTTAATTGATTCTGCAGAAAAAAAATACTGCAGCTCCTTCTGCTATATACTCTATGCCAATTATTTCCTACCTTTACTACATTTCTTTAATTTTGGAATGGGAGAAAAGCCTCTGGTCTCCAATTTCAAAATATTTCTGCATGGAAGGTGAGAGAATAGAGGAAATTATCAATGAGATTTGACACATTTTATTATGGGTTTTGTTTTAAGATGGAAGCTATTTTGACAAGAAAGAATATATCATGCTTGTACAGTGTTTCAGATAATGGATAGTTAATTGATTCATCCATTTCTGATCAGTATTCATTCTGATCCACTTAATCTTGAATTAAATGAAACAAGGGAAACAACAGAAGTTCCACATTACCCACTGGAAAGCAAGTATTGCTGTTAAAGTTTATTTGAGAGTTACGAATTTTTGGAAAAGCTCTTCTGCTTGCTCTGGAAGGATACTACAGGTAGTATCTAGATGGAGTCTTGAACTGGGAAATTAGTCACCTCTGAGAATACAATTTCCTTTTGAAAATTGCAATGTTAATTATTAATCATCTCCAGACTGTCTTCTGGAGTTTCTGTGAGTTTTCTTTATTTGATTATATACATTTTTGACTGATTAACCTTTTTTTAATTATTATTATTATCATTATTCTCAGTCATAGAGACACCTGTTGATTAAAATGGAATCTATTAAGTGTAGGACAGACTCATTTGACAAAGCAGTTTAAAGAGCAGAGAAATACCAGGAAATGCTACAGTTAGAGATGTTTGAGACATAATTTAGAGGAATTTTGTCCTCTGTCTGGTGCACACTTACTGAAGATAGAATTTCCAGGCCAAGACAGATTCCTTTTTTTAACCTTTTTTTTTTTTTTTTTTTTTTTTTTTTTTTTGTCTAAAGAAATGGAAGTTAAATCTAAAGGGAAGAAATTCCTATACAACATCCAGTTTTCAGGGTCTCTTGTTTTTCTGTATAACACTGTCCTCCCAAGCAAACTATCCCTTCCTTCCAACCAAAAATGACATCTCAGGTTTGCTTCATAGCTACAATAACTACTGTGATGGGCTATGTGTGACCACATGAGCTGTCTCCAGGTAACTAAATCTAGTGCTGGAGAAATGCTGATGAAAACAGACTTGTTCAGCTCCTTCGTGTGTAAGTGTTATGGTATACACTGAAAGCATTAGTCCTTCTGAGTTGTGGGCTGGTCACAGAATCACAGAATCACAGAATTTCTAGTTTGAAAGAGACCTCAAGATCATTGAGTCCAACCTCTGACCTAACGCTAACAGTCCCCACTAAACCATATCCCTAAGCTCTACATCTAAACATCTTTTAAAGACCTCCAGGGATGGTGACTCCACCACTTCCCTGGGCAGCCTGTTCCAGTGTCTAACAACCCTTTCAGTAAAGGGTTGAATTGTCTTTGTGCCTTTTCACTGGGAACTTAATAGAGTCCCTATGGAGGAAGAAACAAATGTGTAGGTCTCTCTCTGTAATTTTTCCTCATATAACGTGACTTAGTCATGGTCTGAGAGGGGAGACTTCTTCAGGTCTGATGCTAATTCAGTAGCTAAGTTTGCTGTGCATGTGTACTTGTGCAAATCCCAAAGACTGGAAGCAATTTTGCCAGAGACTGACAAGTGATTGGTTACCTTGAAAACCTTGTGGAAGGTGAAATAATGTCTGATACTAAACTGGCCCAGACCTTCCTTATGAATTTCAAAACTGTAAGGAAAGGATTGTCATAGGCAGACAGACTCATAGAAAAGAATAGCTTTTAATGGTGATATGTGTTTACCTTCTTAGCTGGATGTAAAATTTTAGCTTTTTATTGTGTTATGTGACTAAGGTCAGATAGGATGATATGACTTTTTCAAAAGAGCTAAGAAAGATGTTAAAATCACATTGACTTATATCAGCATAAGAAGCAATACTGGTCAGTACTAAACATATTAGAAAAGTGACTGCTGTTCAAATCACTTCTGCTATAATTCTGTTAAACTGTCTGCTCTGTTTATTACATGCAGTGGCACAGCAAGAAGTAGTCTTTTTACAGCAGCAGACCATCATTTGCTTTGAATGTTAAATCCTTTCGGAATAAGCAGCAACTGAAATTACTGAAGTGACTGTAGTCTGTGAAAGAGTTTTGCACTAATGATTTCTACAAAGGGAATTCAGCCCTGTTAAAAACTATGTAAACAGTAAGAAGTAATTCTTAAGCCCTCTGATGTCAATTGAAGCCTTTCTATCTCAAAAATTCATATATGTTTGCTTTAGAAAAACAGCTTCTCTACAGTGGAATGCTCACAGCAATTTCAAAAACAGCAAAGCAATTAGTTTTCTTAGTCTGAGGTTGCTGAGGCTATATAAAATGGAAAAAAAAAAAGTTCCTACCCAACAGGATTAAGGCTCTTCCTCTTCAAGACAACTTTCAAATCACTATCCTATAGCCTTATAACAAAATAAAAAGAATACTAAATTTTTCATATCATAATGATCTATATAGTCTTTTATCTAACTCATGCTAATATTTCACTTAAGTATTTATTCATTTCTCAATTAAAATAAATATGGGTTGTCATGCTGAGCCCTTCAAGCAAAAGAGGTGAAGTGTTTACTCTCTCTTGCAAGGGCTCATCCTATGACTTCATGCCTAGAACTGTGGGATTTTTCTAATTTTTGTATTGCATTTCTAGGAATGATAATGACAGAATTGTCTACCCATAGCATATAAAAGATCTGAGAATGGTACTTTGAAAATTTAATGAGAAAATATTTTACTTTTTTTCTAACTGCCCTAGATGAGCACAGTATACAGCTCAGGCAAGGAACAGGCACTCTTCAGAAAGGAACACGGGGCAATTTTATCATTAATATTCAATCAGAGAGTACTACTAATCTTCCAAGTGGAAGGGCTCTATTTGGTTAAAAAAGCCATACAACAGAATATTTCTCCCCTTCTTTTTTTTGTTTGGTGACTCACCCTACAGGCCCATTACTGCAAAGCTTTATTTTGTGACACTCTGGAGTATGTCATACCTAGAAAGCACAGTACGGCTTCAGAGGACTGTACTTATTCTTGGGAGAAACAAGTTACCCTAAATATGCTAATGCCTACTACTGACATAATAGAAGAATTCTTGAGGCAGGAGGAAGCCGCCTTCACCAATATTAAGAATATGCAGAGGGAAGAATGAAGAAGCCATCCAGTGGTCCTCACTGCTTAAAAACGGTTATTAAAATAGTTATTCTGAGTCTGTTCTGTAATTTCCTGCATATGCCGTGGCTCCAGACTTGCAGCAGAGTGACTACAGACTGAATGGTTAGGATGTGTTATTTAAGCGTTCACCCCAAGTGCAGTACTGCAGCTCTTCTGCCATGGGAACAAATATTCTGGTGAATCAAGTCAGATGATGGGGGAGGGGGTGGTTGGACGGAGTTGAGGGGGGAGTTTGGTTCTTAATGCCATGAATTGATGGAAACAGAAAGAAATAGAGTTTAAAAAAGAAAACACTGTTGCCCAAGGCAAGCTTTTATTAGCATTTCATGTCTTAGTTCAGTTCGGTGAGTAAATTCATTGCTAATGGTTCACAAAGAAGTGACTGCAATACTTCCCTTCCGCCCACATTCTTTTATGGGAGAAAGCTGCCTGCACAAAAGGTTCTGTTGTGGTTCATGGTCGTGCCTTACAAAATGCTCGCTTCCGGTAGCTGACACAGAAGAAGGTTAGGTTAGCACACAGTCCATTTGCTGAGCTACAGTGACTTAGAGCATTTAAGGATGGGAGCATGTAAGTTGTGAATGTTTCCACTGTACATTATTTAACATAATAATTGAAATCTAGATTATCCTCTTCACAGCAACAAATGTTTTTTGCTGATCTGCCATTTTTAGCTGGAGAGTCTAGAAGGTCCTGAATGTTCTGCTTGCCACTTCTTTAATGTAAGATATTACATAATGTATTTGTCTGTTATGTCCTTGGAAGAGGACTTCTTGTTCATTGTTTACACAAAACAGAAATGCACAATTCTCTGACAGTGAGAATCTAGCTAATCAGTATGACATTTGCAAATGCAATCACTGATTACAGAAGGGCATGTAGAGATTGAGCTCAAACTCTAGAGTCATTATACAATATCGCCACAGCCAGAACTATAGAGCTATAATACTTGAGGATTTTTTTCCAAATAGTCTGTCTTCTCTTCCAGTTTTTGTCAAGATCTGAATAGTCTTTTGACTCTTTTTACCCCGTAGTTATCTCTGACAAGTTACTTGATTTTTTGCTTAGTGTTTCCAACCCATAGTTGTTATGTGGAGATTGAGGCTGGTGATTTGGTAACCACTGAGTCTGGATGGAAACTGAAGTTTTCCCCTAAGCTGATCAATTCTGTAGTAATATGCAAAATGTATAAAAAGACCTGCCGTTGTCCCATCTGCTCATATTTGCATAAGTTCAGGAGCTATCAACCAAATGCCTCTTGTCCACTGATTAGCCCGTCCTGTCGTTCCCCCCCCCCCCCCCAATTGGTAAATTTATTATTTTGCTAATTTTTCTCGTGTTTATCATACAGGGAGCTAGAAGTTTTGCTTTGAATCTTCTTTTTCCTTGGTTAAGGAAAGGATGTGCAGATTTGCAGCTCCAGAAATATACTTCTGGTTTTCAAACTATTAGTGGCTAATCTTTTCATTCCAGATTGAATAAAAAATTCTCTTTGCAGAGCAATTCTTTTTTTCTTTTTTTTTTCCCACTTGTATTAACCTCATTATATTTTTTTTTATTAGCAGAAAGAAAATGCCTGAGTAGTACAGCTATAGTTCTGACTTAGTGAGAAGCCCAAATACTGAAATCTTGCTTACACTAAACAGGAAATATGATCAGAACTCAGCCCTTATCTAATACCTACATCTAAAAGGCAGGAATAGAGTTAGGGCTAGTTCTCCAGCTGAGATTCTTGGTAGAATATGTGAAGTTGTTGGAGATACTGTCGCATAAATGTATAATAGCAGCAAACTCAATACCTTCAAAGGGTGACCTAGGAAAGATGAGCAGTATGAAGTATTTTGTTATTACAGACTTGCAGCAAGCGTTGGGAATCTCAGAGTTCAGGATTCTTCTATTCCTAGCTCTACTATGCAATTCCAATGCGATTTAAGCAACCTATCATGGCTTGATTTACCTGTCTGTAGGATGGATGAAAAATTGAGCCAAACTTCAAAAATATATTAACAGATGTAATACTGAGTAAGTTCTGCTTTTCTCCCCATTTTTCTCCTGAGGAGTCTGGGACTACCACTAGAGGAACAGTGTTTCCCTGCCACAAAGGACTGAGCATTGTGTGGTAACGACAGTAGAGAGAAGGACAAGTTCATCTGCTCTGGTGCTTTTTTGTGTAATACTGAGGATATTAAAAATCCATTTTTTTTTCTTTGCCTAGTAAGTATTAAGACTGCACTGCTGAAGAATAGTAAGGAAGGGCAAGCAATTCTATTGATTCAGCACATCAAAATATTAAGAATGGGAGGTGCTTTACAGCAAAGGTTTTTAAGAATCTGCTATTCCAAATCTCCAGCCAGTATCAGTTGCAGCAAAAACTCTCTGAATAATTTGCATAGCAACTGTTGCTAAGAAAAAAACTGCAGCCTAAACCAAAATTCTGATAAATTCAAATCCTATCAGCATTTCCAGCAGCTGGAGAAGACTAAATATACATAGTTCAAATGGCTGGCTTCCTCCAGCAGTGGTATTTTTAGATTCTTCAAAGAAAAATAATGATTCAGAGCACACAAATAATTCTTGCTATATATAAGCTTGGGGGGTGGCATGAGGGGGGAATGGTCAGATCAAGTCAACAGAGCACCTAGGTTTCAGGTATGTTATCTGACCATGGGCATAATTCAAGTCTGAGATTCCATGCACCTGCTCTAAGTAACTCATGCTTCTGCCTTTCCAGTAATTAACTGCCATTCTTACCTAAAATCCAAGTGGTGAAATGGGTGTTCCCAAAGGCTTCTGCATCAAAGCATAAACTTTCCCAGATTTATGAAACCTTACCATGGTAAAGGTGATTCCCAAGTCGCAACAGGAAGCTGTAGGGAATCTGTTTCCTCCCTTCACACCACTTCTTGCTGAGTTTGTTTCACAAGTCCTTCAACTAGTGTGCCTCCCCAGAGATTTCCTCTGGTGGAATGTTTTTGGGGAAGGGCCTCATAATACTATCTAGAATTAAATAATGAAAGGTTAAAGAAAGACAGGGACTATTCCCTTAAGGAAAATAAAATAAATAAAAAAAATAGGGTGCAATGCTTTGCTAAAACCACATGTGCTGAGTTAAAGAAAAGGCTAGATTTGTGTAACCTGTGAACAGCACTACTCATTGAGTCCAGACCAAACAGATCTGAAAGTGACATGCTTCATTAAAGACTCTCCCAAGTCTCTGGTCCTTTGGTGTGACAAACCTATTCTAATTCTATCATAGGCAAGGTCTAGGGTTAGCTTGTAGTCTATACTGGGTAAGGTGATGACCAGATTGTCTAGCAGCAGAAACTAAGTATATTCACACTAAACCACCCCTGTCAAGCAGGCTATCTGCTGCTAGTAGCACTGCTAAAGAAAAGACGTTATTTCTTTAGGTCTGACTGTATCCTGTCCCAATTGTTTCTGCACCCCAGACTCCTTGCTGGGTGAGAAAATGAGAAGCCTTGACTCAGTCTAAGTAGTGCTCAGCAACAATTAAAACAAGTGCTTTGTCAACACTGTTTTCATCACAAATCCAAAGCACAGCACCATAAGAGCTGCTATGAAGAAAATTAATTATCCCAGCCCAAACCAGTGTAGTGTGTAATAAAGTATTACCACTCCATTAAAGCTGTAAATGCTGAAGATTTTGTGCCATTAAATGAAGACAAACTAAGTGGATTCCTCACTTATTTCATGATATTCATTCATTAAGGAATGTAATAACAATATTCAGTGGTTTATGAAACTGAAAATACAAGTAATTTTATTCTGAGCAAGATATTTTTCTTACACACCCACTACCATTTTCTATTACTATAAACTGTGGTGTAATATTAACAGGAAGGACTGGCAGCAGCTTAATGTTTTAATACATGTTAACATTGTTCTCCTGGATATTTAAGGGAAAAAAAAAAAAAAAAAAAAAAAAACTCTTTCTAGTATAATAGTTTTTTTTATGTTACACACATCTGCAAAAATTGGGGAAAGCTGAAATATAACTAATAACCCATTAAGTAAAATTTCAGTGCTGCATTTCCTGGGTATTCAGTATGCTAGTGTTTTCTAAAAGGAACATTTTAATATTCTGCAATGCAAACAAGGTCATAATTTCATGCAAATTAACTTCCAGATTGGAGAGGTCTCCCATTCACGCATTTGTTATGCTCCATTTTCATGGTTGCTGAAGACTTCAAAGCATTTAGTTAGAACCAATATCTTATTGCAATAGCAATGCGGTGAAACTATAGATGTGTAATATATTCCGTAATTGCATTCCTTACTGGCACATCAGTGAGACATGTTTCTTAACATAAGTCTGACAGCTTATGCTTATCAAAACCAGTGGTAAATCTTCTGGTTTGGTAGTCCACAAGAAGTTGTTTGAGCAAATGGTACAATAAAATACTTTTTTTTTTTTTTTTTTTTTGACATGAAACAATGCAACGTTGTTGTGATATTGAGCAATAAAGCAGAAAATGGTCTTTAATGTTGTATAGATACTACGATACTACATTTCTAATTAAAGGTGTAGGAGAAAAAAATAACTATCAAGTAAATTCAGGGCTTTTTTTTTTTTTTTTTTTCCCTCCTTATCCCTAACATTTTACTTACCAGTGACTTTAAGAATAGAACAGTAACTGTTGCTGAGATTTCTTCAGAGGCTTTGGTGAACAGTTTTGGGATTTCTCCAAGTCACCTGTTTACGAGAAGTCATATAAATCACAGTCACCATGAAGGATAACAGAAAGGTAAATTAAATTTCATAAATATATGACGTGCTAGTGAAGTTTTGTGAATTGGTGTAGATCTGCTATAAATACAAGCAGAAAATCACCATTTTGTATTTGTTCATCATGCAATACTCCTATGTAGAAATTTCTGCTTTGGAAAGTTACAATTTTAAATATATTTACTCATTCACTACCTGAGCCTCATTGGAGTCGATGTATGTAGAGAGGTAATTTAAAAGATGAGCACATTATATGAATAGGCCATGTAAGAGTAGTGTGCTTCTCTGTTCCCTGATTTCCACACTGTCTCTTCCTGCCTAAACAACACATCTCAATACAAAAGAGGTATTCCTAATTGCAGAAAGAAATATCATCGGAACCCGTTTCAGTCAAAGAAACCTATCATAAACTTCAAAGAGTTTATGATAGGTTGATTCTGGTTTTAATGTTCGAAGGGTATCTGCACAAATTAATGTCTCATAATTTAGGGTTCTGTCCAGATTAATTATTTCTGCTCTGCAGAAATAATTCCCAGAATATGTTGCAATCCCAGTCATTTCAAGAAAACATTATTGCTTTGGAAAAATAATATTTTTTATTGGAAAGAATCCCACAGTTTTCTGACAGTTAATTAAAAAAAATAATATATATATATATTTATGTGCTACACAGGAGCTGCTATGTAAATCTTTCTTGAAAAGATATTTTAAACTAACCAAGAGCTTGTAATATCAGGATACAATTCCTAAATATTAGTGACCTAACACAAATAGTGAACAAGTGCACAGATGAACATCTCCTGCTTACTCTATTAAAAGTTTGGAAAATTATTTTTTTTTCACTTAGAGGTGCTTGAATTTTTGCATAGAACTTGGCATCAGTTCTGCTTATTTCATTAGGGAAAAGGTTTCAGATTGGTAGGTTTCCGTTCCAAGTTTTAGTCTTGTGCTGAAGTTCTGGAGAGGACTAGACAACAGCGGCTTTGGAAGGGAAAAAATAAAAAAGTTAGTATGAAGACCATACTGTACAGAACAGGATAATCACCTCATTTCATTACAGATAACAAGAACCACGTTGTTCTGTTTAAATAAATTGAATTTCTCAACAAATTCTTTCCAGTAACTTGATCATACAGGGTCACTCAAGACACCCAAACAGCACCAAGACAAATACATTTTCTAGCTCTTTTTCTGTTAGTATGTACAAGCTCTTAGCTTTTTCCTGGCCTTTATGTTAAGAAATAAAATCTTAATAGAGTTGATAATCTTTGTATTAGACAAATACTTTATTCCCTGTGTACTAGATGCATGATGGCAATAAAAGTTTAAAACAGTTTACGTTCTTAGAGTAAGTTATAATGAATGTTTCTGTCATCAAGGGAATCATTAACTGCGGACCAAGTGGCAGGTTATGGCTTCTTTCAAGTTTTGATTAGAAATGTCTATTAAAAAAATATACAGAGGCTAGCAAAATGGGTTCCTACTTTGTATAAGACAAGGCTACGAAAGCAGCAAATTTCATAACATGAGGAGATGAAAATACTAAGAATGCTTATAATTTGCCAAAAGTGAAAAGTTTGAAAAGCAGAAAAATAGAAGAGGGGAATGAACAAGTAGGAGAGGTTCAGTAGTATTACTTTTTTCCTTCTGATTGGTCCTTATATGAAATTATTGTAGGGTTCTCTTTCTCTGCCAGTCTTTTTCTAGTTCTTTTCCTGATGTGGGGACAGAATATACAAATGCACTTATTCTGACTGAAACTGAAGTGTATCCATGGCAGTCCCACCTCTGAGTGGTCTGAGAGATGAGGTTGTGGAAAAGAGCCTATAAATTGGCTGTTGAAGAAGCTTTGAACTGCTTTTTTTTTTTCTTTTTTTTCTTTTTTTTCTTTTTTTTTTCAGTACAAATGAAATAGTCTTAGAATATAGATGAAATATGGTTGAATAAAGGCAAAGTCTTGAAATAAATAGAAACTAGCACTTTTGAATGCAGAGGTGCTACCCACAGCAGGGTCCCTCAGCTCACAGGCTGCACGCCTGGGGGTCATGTGCCTATGCTGCACTGGGGGGGCTGCGGCATCCACAGGGGTCAAGCACCTGCAGGAGGCTTGCCTAGGGGGCAGTTACAGCCCTCCTGTCAGTGGTAACACTCTGAGAACCCCTCCAGAGATGCCAAACATCTTTAATCGATTTGGAGAGTGCTCCAGCACCTCCCTCAGGTGCTTCATCTGGTCTTGTGAAATAATTGCTGTATGCTGTACTCTCCATAGAAAAAAATGCATTTTGGTAGATGTTAGAGGTGCAAAACAATGCATGCTCTGCTCTTTCATTTCCAGCTCCAGCAGGTCACCAAAACCACTTCAGGTTTTTGCAAGGTACTGATTTCTGGGTGCTTCTCCCAAGGAGGCTGAGGGATGGCTTAGGCTCCAGGAGAGTTAGCCACAGACTCTGGGAGGGGAAGGAAGCTAAAACTTCTCCAGTGTGAGAAAGAGTACATTGCACTCCGTGCAGTCTGATTCCTGAAGTTCCTCTACCACCCTTAGTGCTCTTTTAGTTTTCAAGTCCTGTGTCTTTCTGCTATCCTTGTTCCTTCCAAAACTTAATTCAGGATCTAAATGAAGCAGGTGACTCATGTTATCTTTCAAGGCAAGAAGTTCCTGACATTGAACCTGTATAGTGAGTGCTGTGAATAGATCCCCAGCATGTATGCAGTCATGGGAATTGTATTTAGTCAGCAGTTTTCAGGGAAGGTTTCTATTGTACTGAGCACCAAAAAAAAGCCTTAAAAAAAAAAAAAAAAAAAAAAAAAGCAATCATCAGACCCTGAAACATGCTGATGGGGCGTTATATCAGAGCAAGCAGGGCTGGATGTGAGATGAGGTTAAAGGAAGGTGGATAGGTCAGGGAATAGCACTACAACCTGGTGCTCAGAGTATTAATGCAAGCCAGCATAGGTGGAGGTGTTTAATGGAGGCTTGATAATAGTGTGAATAGTGTGTTGTTTTTGGGTCTGTCTTTTTGTCCTTCTGGACAATGCAGCTCAATTCCCCTTTCCCCAAGTCTTTTTCATTGTCTGAATTGAATCCAAAGTGTTACATTCAGAGGCTTATTGCTTTTACTTAGAATTCCTGAGAGGGAAGCATCACTTGCCAGGCAATTTTCAGCTCCTGCCTAGAGTAGGCTGAGTTGTTTATCTGGTTTTTACTTTTCAAATGGTTAATGATAATGAACTGTAATTGAGAATTGCTTTGGGCTCATTAATATGTATGTTGTCATCCATTTATCTCACAGTTTCCTTTGAAATCACCTTCTCAAAGCTTTGGAATGATGTTTGATTTTTTTTTTTTTTTTTTTTGCCTTCCTTTTAATACTTGTAGAGTTTTTTTTTCTGTTTTTGTTTGTTTGTTTGTTTGTTTGTTTTTGTCCTTTTTAAGAACTATATTCTTTAAATGTTTATTTTTTTCTCTGAATAAATTTCAGTCTCAAATATTTTCTGTAACTGTGTGCTTCTTCATTTTTAACCACCCCAAATATTCTAGGATTTTAAATGTATTTCTAGTGTTCAAATAGCTAAGAAGTTTTTCTACTAAAATTTTCAGTTATAGCTTCCTTGGGCTCTTGTTAACACATCTACTCTTGCTGGCTTAAGACACTACTGAAAGCAAGATGTTATATTTCTAACTTTTACTTTGCCTTCACAAAATCCCTATTATGCAATAATAAATTATCTGTCAAATTTCGCTTTTTTTTTTTTTTTTTTTGAGAGAGAGAGAGAGAGCGTTTTCTTATTGTTACATGCTATTTTGGTGGATAGGCGTTTCCAATTCACCTGCTTTAAAAAATTAGTTCACCAGTTTTAACAACTATCCAAGTGCTAAGTTTCTGAAGGTCAAGGAGCAAGTATAAGATTGGAACAAGTACACAGAGTTGGTAATCTGACTGTGTAGAAGATTTAAATGCAAGAACTGTCTCTTCCTCCCTTGCCCCTTTCCCAGCTCCAGGAATATTTTCATATTTATTCTGTAGCATGAAAACTGTGTTTGGAGCGCATGTGGTAACAGCAGAGGTGTCATAGGTGTGAACAGCCTGCATGAGTTGCTGCTTGATCCCAGACATGATAGTATTTGATTCTTTTGACCTGTTGTACAGGTGTTGGGGAAAGTGAACCTCTGTACAAATGAGCTCCTGTAGCTTTTTTGTTTGTCTGTTTTTAGCCATTCATAGTGAATCTCTGCTTCTTGGCCTGTCAGAAGCACTGGGTTCAGAGCTGGTTTATTTAGATGTAGCATGGACCTGTACTGCTCACTGCCTGCCTCATTCTGTACAAACTGAGGAGTGCTGTATATGTTTTAGAAACCACTAGTTAGGTACTTCTTGAATGATGTTGGATGCAGGTAGCTCAGACTCCTTCCTCCATCACCCACCCCCATCTGCTCCCTTCACGAGGCATTGGTGCATCCTGAGCATCATCCCTTGGACCCGCCCTGGGTTCATTCCTAAAGCTTCTTCCTCTCCCCTGCTTCCATGAATAGCAAATCTGTGCTTTCTGAGGGGATGCTCAGGAAGTAGGAACTCAGCTCTGAAAGCCTCATTAGTGTGTTTCAATCTGAGTGATCCCACATGAAAGAGTAACGAGACTGTATCATTAGTAAGAGAAACAAATTTTGTTCGTGATCATTCACAGTTAAATGAAGAGCTGAAAATAATAACCGATGAAAACTAATATGAAATTGTGTTTATTCTAGTTCTATTCATTCTAATTTTAGTCAGCCTTGTGAGGACACTTTTCAAACACTAGTTTTGGAAGAGATATTCTCATCTTTAAGAAAGCCAACAAAATAAACATAAAGCAACAGCAAAACAATCCTGAATATTTGTAACTATTTTTATGTAACACTGCTTATTTTTCCTGAAAGAAAAGTTTAGTATTTTGGTTTTAATGATAGCACTTTATTCTCAGCCCTTCTTTGGAAATACAGCTCCAAACACCAACACTAAAAGCCTGAAAATGTGTCACTGAGAGCTTCTGACAAGCTCGGGTCCAAAGCTACTTTGGTTTGCCAATAGCTCCTGATTCACAGGGGGCTTACTGAGAAATATTCAGTTGTTATCTGATGATTTACACCTCACTTTTAAAAACACAAATCCTTTCACTTTCTGTAGATGAGCATACTGTTGAGGCTTTTGACTTACTATTTATCACCAAGATGCTGATAGAAGTAGCTTTGAGCTTTCCTTTTGCATTTTATTTGCCTGGGTTTCTAGTGTTCCTTTTCTGAAAGCACCTTTTTTTTTTTTTTTTTTTTTTTTTTTGATAACAGTAAGATGAGGAAGGTAATATATTATTAGATAGCTTTTTTTAAAAGTGATATTTTGTTTCATATGAAGGTTTTCAGGCATGACCAACAACTTTATATACTATTCAGCCAGTGAGCCTGAATGCAATGTTATAAGCAAGAAGCCTTGCTCAAGTTACTCAGTCTTTGTTATTTCACACCTTCCTATTTTCTATTTGGTATAGAAAGGGATTTTAGGGGCTGAAACTACAATAAAAGGGTTATTAATACCCTGTATTTTGGTGGAGAATACCTATGCTTCAAGTATCAAAACCAGCTACTGTATGTGCTACCGTAAGTGCCTATTCACGTACCTTGCCAGCATCAACACAGAAGTCAAGCTGTCAAGCATTTAAGAGCAGGACTGTGCAGCACACCATGAAGATTGTGTCCAGGTTTGTTTCTGCCAACAAAGTGAACAAATGGGTGTACGTTCTGGGGCTGCTCTGGCAACGTGTTAAGAGAAAACTACTGTAGATTCCCAATTTCATGAGCAATGTCTTCTGTGAAGTGTCTCAAAGAAAAACATCATGTTACTTCTGACTGTTGTGATTTATAGAGAGGAAAAATCTGTATGTAGCATGGAATGTAGCCTTTGGCTTTAAATATTTCCTCATGTCATTTCTTCTGCATTACAATTTGACTATTAAGTTCTGGATTTCAAGTTATTGGATATAGTAACTCCTGACATTACAGTGTATAGAGAATTGCTTTGACTACTGTTTCTCTTCTGTAATGCAGGCTGTAGTTTGATCCATGTATTCATTAGTTAAGCCCAACTAGGCCAACTTCTAGTTGTGCCAATTTGCTCAGTTTTCTCAAATGGAAAATAGGCAGAAGAGTGCAATTGCATAATTAGAAAATATACATTTGTATATTCCCCCCACTGTTCTGACAGCAGCTTGCCACCATGACTCTTGCAGGTGGAAGAGCAGATGTTTCCCAGCTCACATCCATGCTGCCCTTTGGCCAGCTGGCAGGAGAGCTCTGTCCCTGCCTCCCACTTGAGTTCACAGATGTCCCTTCTGAGACATGTCTTTACACAGAGTGTAATCAAACTGTGCCAGACTTGGCACTGCTGCTCATCACAAAAGGGGGAGTTACACGTCTGTGAGCTCATGTAGATATGTTGATTTTAAAAAACAAACGAACAAACAGTCAAACAAAACAAAAAAAAAAACACAAAACCATAGAACCATATCTGGGGAGTCACATATAACGTGGCAGACTCAAACAGGCAGTTACATGGATTGTGATTTATGGTCTAATTCCTATGGGGACTGTTCTCTTATAACATGCAGAGAAAATAGTGATTATGCCAGCTCTGATGTTCCTACTGCCAGAGCACAGCTCCTTTTGCAGGCCGATTGCTCATAGGGATCGTCTCCTTCTGCCTCGACCGACTTGGTTATGTACCCTGTCCGGCTTTGGATGGGGATGAGACAGAGGATCAAACAGTTTGTGAGGAAAAGAACTGTTCATGAGGAAAAAAATAGACCAATTGTTATCACTTGTGATTCAAGGAAGCTCTGTATCCTTGTTCATATGTTTTCAGAAAGAATAAGTTTTCAAAAGGGTGATCAGGAGGTGCAAAATAGCTGTTCTTGGGCACTTATTGCATCACTGTGTGTGATCTGGAGATCAGCAGATTTGTCAGCAACACCAGTTTCATTTCTCCCAGCACAGATGCTTGTAATGCTACTTTTCCTAGATGCCCAATATAATGCTTGGTTTTCTACAATTACCCAATCTTCTGCTTTTACAAAAATCACATTGAATTGAGTCTGTAAATTGGTCATACATCAGCCTACTGTGAAATGTGAAATACCTGTAAGCCAAGGATATTTTCTGTGAAAAACGTTCTATATCCTTTCATTGCCTATGGACGTATAGAACAGAAAATGCCAGATAACATTTCTCTTTTGCAGTCATTGACTGCAAAGTAGTGTGAAATCAGCCTAATTTATCAAGTAATTATCATAGTGTGATGTCATTGCCAGAAATACTGGAAGTATTTTAAGAACAGAACTTAAGAAGACCTTAAGAACAAACTGAGGTTTATATATAATCCTGTACTACTCCAACTGAAAAGCAAACAAAGCAATACTGGGTAGACCTTGATCACCAAAGACACCCTCCTGACTGAACAGCCCCTCTGTGCCTGTCAGGAAAGCCAATACCCAGACTTCCCAGCCCTCATCTTTCTGCTTTGCCTTCTTTCCAAATAGCAAAAAAGAGATGAGTCTAAAACAATTGCAGATCATTTTTTAAAGACAACTAGAGAAAATATTGTTTTCTTTTAGTTACAAAAAGGGGGGAAGGATCCATAATAAAGCCAGAAATGTTGAATGTAGAAAAAGAAATACTGCTGTGATCTCTTCCTTATTACTTTCTGTAAAAGGGTTTTAAGACAAGCATTTATTTATTTTTTTTTAATGGTTTGGACAATATAATAGGGGCATTCATTTTAAAACCTTTTGTTGTGTCAGGTTAATAATCTATTCTTTGTTAGTCCTGAGATGCTTCAGGATGTGTGTTAGTAAGATATTGATTTATTTTTCAGGTTGTCAAAAGCATTGCCATTCTGACCACTCACCTCACATCTTAGGTGTGCTCCAAGCATAGTACAGCAGCCAGCTACTTAAGGGCTGAAAGTGGGCTGACTTGATGTGACTTTGCTCCATCAGGCTTAAAAGGTAAACCTTCCCCGAGCATTGTTCAAGGAAACCAACTACCAAATGTTTAGAGGAACTGTAGGACAGTCAAAAGTCATGCCATGAAAGCAGGCACAACAGGTGTTTCAACATTCACATTTTTATTTTCAAAGTGAAAGGATCACAGAATCACAGAATTGTAGGGGTTGGAAGGGACCTTGAAAGATCATCAGATCCAACCCCCCTGACAAAGCAGGTTCCTTAGAGCAGGCTGCCCAGGTAGGCATCCAGATGGGCCTTGAATATCTTCAAGGAGACTCCACAACCTCCCTGGGCAGCCTGTTTCAGTGCTCCGTCACCCTCACAGTGAGTGAAGAAGGTCTTTCACATGTTGGTGCGGAACTTCCTGTGCTCCATTTTGTGGCCATTGCCTCTTGTCCTGTCCCCACAGACCACTGAAAAGAGGTTGGCCAAATCCCTGTCTCCCACACCCCAGGTACTTATACACATTGATGAGATCCTCTCTCAGTCTTCTTTTCTCCAGGCTGAACAGACCCAGGTCTCTCAGCCTTTCCTCATAGGGAAGATGCTCCAGGCCACGTATCATCTTTGTGGCCCTCCACTGGACTCTTTCCAGGAGATCCCTGTCTTTTTTGTACCGGTGTGAGAAACAAAGTTGTGTTTTTGCAGTAAAGAATTACTTTTCTGTATTCCAAGGTAGTAGTCATAATAAGGAGAAATGCTAAGTAGGTAAGTGGACAGTAGAAGGTCTTGCTGTCACAAAATAAGGTAGAAGCTTGAGAAAAACTGGATAAGCAGTGTGAAAACAGTAAAACAAAGACCACAAGTTCTCAGAACATAAGAAAAGAGAAATTAAAGGGTTGGAAAAAAAAAAGAAAAAAATGTACATATATGGTATAGAGGAGCATCAAGCAGCTTGTGAACCTGTAGTACTCAGCCAATGAGGAGTGAGTACTGATCAGGGAGGTGATCAGGCATCGGGTAATAGGGAATAAAAGGTTATGATTTGTTTACTAAAATGTGATCCTGATTGACAGGACACCCGCCATTGCAATTGTGAATAAAATAGCTTCACATAAGATCCTGTCTGAAGAAAATTATTTGAGATGTTTCTCACACTGGGGAGCCCAGAACTGGACACAGTACTCCACGTGAGGCCTGACCAGGGCAGAGTAGAGGGGGAGGATCACCTCCCTTGACATGCTGGTCACGGTCCTTTTAATGCATGCCAGGATCCCTTTGGCCCTCTTGGCCACGAGGGCATGCTGCAGGCTCATGGTCAAGCTGTCGTCCACCAGGACCCCCAGTTCCTTCTCCTCAGAGCTCCTCTCCAGCAGGTTGTCCCCCAGCCTGTACTGATACATGTGGTTGTTCCTTCCCAGGTGGAGGACTCTACACTTGCTCTTATTAAACCTCATTTTGTTTCTTCCTGCCCATCTCTCCAGTCTGTCCAGGTCTCACTGAATGGCAGCACAGACTTCTGGTGTGTCAACCACTCCTCTCGATTTTGCGTCATCGGCATATTTGACACTATTCCCTCATCAAGGTTGTCAATGAAGATGTTGAACAAGACCGGACCCAGCACTGACCCCTGGGGAACACCACTAGTCACAGGTCTCCAGCCGGACTCTCCGCTGCCGATCACCACCCTCTGAGCTCGGCCAGTCAGCCAGTTCTCAGCCCACCTTACTGTCCACTCCTCTATCCCACACTTTCTCAGCTTTGCTAGCAGGATGTCGTGGGAGACAGTATCAAAAGCCTTGCTAAAGTCAAGGTAGATGACATCCACTGCTCTCCCCCCATCTACCCAGCTGGTGATGCCATCATAGAAGGCAACAAAGTTGGTTGAGCATGACTTCCCCTTGGTGAATCCATGCTGACTACTCCTCATAACCTCCTTCTCTTCCAATTGGTTGGAGATGGCATCCAGAACAAGCTGTTCCAACACCTTTCCAGGGCCAGAGGTGAGCCTGACTGGCCTGTAGTTTCCCGGATCCTCCTCCTTGCCCTTCTTGAAGACTGGAGTGACATTGGCTATCCTCCAGTCTTCAGGCACCTCTCCTGTTCTCCAGGACCTTTCAAAGATAATAGAGAGCAGTTCAACAATCACCTCTGCCAACTCCTTTAGCACACATGGATGCATCCCTTCGGGTCCATGGATTTGTGTGCATTGATCCCACTCAGACACTCACAAACCACTCTCTCATCAACCAGGGGGGAGCCCTCCATTTCCTAGACCCTTTCTCCTCCCTCCAGGGTCCAGGAGTCCCACGGGGGAGTCCTTGAAGCAAAGACTGAAGCAAAGAAAGTGTTCAGTATCTCCACCTTCTTGGCGTCTACCGTTACCATGTAGACCCCTACACCCCTCTTTGTTTAGCAGGGGACCCACATTATCCCTAGTCTTCCTTTTACTGTTTGCATGCTTTTTTTAAAAAACAAACAAACAAACAACAAACAAACAAACAAAAACTTCTTATTATCCTTTATCTCTTTTGCAAGCCTCATCTCCAGGTGGGCTTTAGCTTTCCTTGTCATGTCCCTGCAGGCCCTGGCAACACTTCTATACTCCTCCCAAGAGGACAGGCCCTTTTTGCACATTTCATAGACCTTCCTCTTCCTTTTGATCTTGTTGATGAGCTCCTTGCTCATCCACACAGGTTTCCTGCCCTCCTTCCCTGATTTCCTACTCTTAGGGATGCACCGATCCCGAGCTTGGAAGAAGTGCTGTTTCAGTGTTGCCCAGCTCTCACAAGCACCCTTGCCTTCTAGCAACTTAGCCCATGAGATACCCTCAAGCAGATCCTGGAAGAGGTTGAAGTTGGCTCTCCAAAAGTCTAGGGTAGCAATCCTGCTTTTAGCCTTACTTCTTCCACCAAGTTCCATCTTGAACTCCTCCATTTTGTGGTTGCTGCAGCCTAAGCTGCACCCAACTTTCACATCCCTAATAAGCCTATCCTTGTTAGTAAGGACAGGGTCCAGGAGCACCCCCCACCTCGTTGGCTCCTCCACCACCTGCATCAGAAAATTATCTTCAATGCCTTGTAGGAACCATTTGGACTGTGCATGCCTGGCCAAGTTGCTTACCCAACAGATGTCTGGATAATTGAAGTCCCCCATGAGATCCAATGCCCGGTATCATGAGGCTACTACCAGCTGCTTGTAGAAGGCTTCATCAACCTCCTCCTTCCCCTGATCTGCTAACGTGTAGTACACCCCCACAACAGTATCCATACTAGCCCACCCCTTAATTCTCACCCACAAGCTCTTCACTTGTCCTTCACCCTCCTCCAGGTGGAGCTGGGTACACTCTAATTGCTCCCTCATATAAAGGGCAACCCACTCCCTCACTTTCCCAGCCTGTCTTTCCTAAAAAGGACAAAGCCCTCCATGATGGAGTTCCAGTCATGTGAGCTGTCCCACCACATTTCTGTGATCGCAACGAGATCGTGGCCCTGCAATCGAACACAGATCTTGAGCTCATCCTGTTTATTTCCCGTGCTTTGCACATTGGTATACAGGCATTTTATGGAAGCAGCAGGCGCAGTTACCCCTGGAAGGATGCAAGAAGAAGATTCTGCATGGGGTATTGGGATCATTACCTTCTCTGAGGAGGCCTCGGACAATCCTATGGGACAACTCAAAGGTTTTTCCCTACTATCTTCAAAAATGACAGCAGTGACAACTTCCCCCAGCCCTTCTCTGACACTTTTAGCTCCCCTCCCTTCCCCCATCAGACCTAGTTTAAAGCCCTAGTAATTAGTTCAGAGAGCTTGCTCCCCAACACACTTGTGCCCCACTTGCTGAGTTGGAGTCAGTCAGCAGCCCACATACCTGGCTTCTCAAAGGACTGCCCAAGATCAAAATTCCCAAAGCCTTGGTCCAGACACCACCCCCTCAGCCAGTTGTTCATCTGTCCCGTTCTCCTCCTTCTTTCTGGGTCCTGGTCACCCCATGGGAGGACAGAGAAGAACACTACCTGCACCCCCGATCCCTTCAACAACCTTCCCAGGGATGCAAAGTCCTTTTTAATATTTCTCATTTTTCTTGACCCAGCCTGAATGACTATAAGAGGATAGTAGTCCTCCGGTTTAATGAGCTGTGGCAAAGCGTTCCTAACGTCTCTGACACACTCCAGGAAGACAGTACACCTCTCTGGATAGGTTATCTGGGCGATAAATGGGATATTTCTCAATTAATTTTTTTAATACTATAAGAAAGGGAAAACATCTACCATCAGGTAGAACACCAGCCAATTGCTCAACAGAAATAGAGCTGAGAGGAAGGAGGGCAGGCTTGGAGAGATTTTTTCCTGTACAAGGCATAAAACTTAACACAGCATGCACATTATATCAGTTCTCTGCAAACTGAGGTCTAAAGCAACCAGTTTGTGTACACACAAACTTGGTTGTGATAACTAATTCCTGCTTTCGATAGTAACCTGACAAGAAGGTTTGACCAAGGTCAGTTAGTTGAGGCAGAAAGGTGTGCAGGTCTAAGAGTGAGGCTTGCTTTGGCTGAGGAGCTATTGCAGTCTCCTGCAACACCAAATGTCTCATTGTTTTGCAGTGGCACCATCCTATAGGTTCTCATGTGTTTTCTAAAATGACATCTTCATTTATGATATACCGTGACTAAGAACAGGCAGGATGCTAAAAAAAAAATAAATCCTTCACCAGATACTACAGGGCGCAGGAATCCCAAAGCAACGCCTTCTTTCTTTTATCTACTCCTGAACTGCTAAGCACTGCAGTGATGTTTATCTAATAACTCCATTCCCCTTGAGGCAAATTTTCTATTAATAGTAATTATCTGTGACTTATAATTTATATTGAATTCTCCTTACTAGCACAGCACTTGAACTGATTATGTACTCCCACTATTAGAATAAAAAATGATGTGACTGCATTCTTAATAACAGCTGCATATAAGTGTGTGCATAAAAATATATCTTCTGAAAGTGAGAGGTGTTTCTACCCACAGTGAGGTGGATGAATGTTCACCAATTGCAGAGTAAGTGGGATGAAGAGGCTCCTGACATTCTCTTTAACTAGAGAGAATGTCTGCTGACATTGACTTGCAAGATTTGGAAGACTCAGGTTATTCTTAGTGTGTTTATATATTGGGGAAACTCAGAGAGTGATCATAATTTTGGTACTTAATTGGGGATTTTCACTACAATAAGAACGTAATAAGGCAGACCCTTATTTGGGGAGTTTAGTGTCTATAATCTGTGTAGAAAGGACAGAAATCATTACCATGTGTAATCCCAAAGTGTAAATTCCAGATAGATCATGAACTTCCCAAGGTCATTTGTAAGAGTTCTGACAACACCAGGAAATAAATGTAAATACTCAAAATTGTGTTTTAGTGCATGTTTTATAATGTCCCACATCTTACTGGTTTCCTTTTGTAAAGAATAGGGTCTGGATTGATATACTTCTATCTTGTTTGTGGTTGAAAACTGTGTATTAGCTCTTTAAACTGCTTTGAATGTTTGAGCAAATCCACCTAGGTAGTGAGTACTATCCTTTTTCTCTGTAAAACAGGAATTTAGGTTTTGCTGAATGTGCAAAAGTGTGTTGGAAAATTCCAGCTAAAAAAAGAGCAGGTGGATTTTATTCCTTTGCAAAATGTATTATTTTGCAATTGTACAGCACTTAGAGCTCCTTGCATAGATATTGCTGCTTAGATATTGTTGCTTTATCGGTAATTACGAAACATGCTACAGAGGAGGAAACTTGTAAGTTCTGACTTTTGTTCTGTCTTGATTCATCTGACCTTGGAAAGTTCCATTGAGATCTTTAAAGCAGCCTCTAATTTTGAATGTTTGATGTACAGCTCAGCTGATATATACAACCTTAAATAAAATAAATGAGATTTAGAAGTTTTGAGTGCATCTGGTGGTGAATGTCATATTGAATAGCTAACCCTGCTGTACTAAGAAAAAAAAATACCCCTGTGTTCACCTCATAGGAATGATGTAAAATGTAGTAGTTTATCTTTGAAAAGTCTTCTGAAAAAATTTCTACTAAAAAGAATTACTGTTGTAACAAAGGACAAAAAGATAGAAATTTAATACTTTTAAATGATTGTTCCAATTTTAAGCATTTTTTAATATATATGCTAGGAAAAAGTGTCAGGCACTTTGGAACTAAATCTTTCAAATTTTATATATAATAAAACCTCTTGTTTCTAAAATGGATACTAATTTTCATCCCTACATATGATTTATATACATAATCAATGTCATTTTTACAAAGGACATTGTCTGTTCTCATTCCTAGCACTTACAGGTGTGCTAATGGCTGGAAAGAAACCTCAAACTTTCAGTATGCTGAACTGAGCGTGAACAATGAAGATCTTTGAACATCAGTACTTACAGTATTCCTGTGGGGAGAGAAATCAGTGATGTTGAGCCCACCCAGCAAATTAAACAAGAAACATGAATTTCCTAATAACTGTTTTGAACAGATGTTCATCAACAGGTGGAAGGCATAGCTATCTTTCTTTTTGTCTTTATTTGATAGTTCTTGTAAAAATATTAGGCTTTGGGGCTGGGGGTTGAAAGAGGGGACAGTGAGGAGAGTGTAAATCTCTGTTCCAAAACTAAGAAAAGATTTAGACCAAACCAGACTTTCCCTTTTCTTTTAAAACAAGTGACCAACATAATCTGGAATGCAAAACATGCTTGTAAACAGATTATTCACAATTGAAAATGAACTAGTAATGCTACATTTAACTGCATCAACCAGTGATACCTATTAGTATAATACATTCAAATTACTATTATGTTTAATACCTCACTAATCTTGCATGGAACATCATATTCTGTTCTGATAACCTCACCTTAAGAAAGATGTAACAAAAGTTATGTTGGTTGGAGGAAGACACTGAAAGATTAGAGCTGATTACAAGAGATTATAGTTACTTAAAAGTAAATGAATGGCACAGAACTCACATTAGAAAACTTTTACAATTGTCTTCTTTGCCATTGAAGACAACATGGTGAACTGTATGGCCAGCTTGCTCAGAGTCACTGAAGAATTATGCTCTGGAAATGAATGAATGGGACTTGTCATTGCTGAAGTGATTGGAAAATCTCCTGTTTTAAGAACATGGTGCAAGTTGTCTATGTTACTTCAAAATTATTAAAGTAATAATTTTATATACACAATAAAATTAAAAAAAAAATACAATAAAATAAGTAATATACACAATAAATTTGCTGCTTCTGATCCTTGAAAAATGTGGCTGTTAAATCACAGAACTGCTTAATGGCATTAACAGATGCTCACCTACCCCTCAGTCTTTTAGACTAGAAAAGAGTACACCTCTTTTCTAGTAAGAGCAGTACCTAAAATCATTTTAGTAAGGTCACAAAGTGAGAATTTGTCTGAAAGGTATGTATATGTATGAGTTTCCATAATTATCTGCTCATGTTAACAAGCACCTCTGACAATTTTTAAATTTAGCAAAATGAGTGAACCCCTTGAGCTCTGTGAACATTGTTTTCTCTTAATTAAAGGAGAACTTTAGTACCAGCTTTTAGCTTCTAGCAGTCAACTGCAAATTTTGCATATCTGGCAAGGAAGTAATGAGAAGCCTAAAGCAGGAACACTTTTCTATTCACAAAGTTCAGTAAAAAGTTTAGTAACCTGAATTGGTAGTTTGCTTAAGAACTTCTTGAGAAATATTTTCCATATAAGTGTTTGTTCATATTGGAAAATTTGAATCCAATCTGTTTTGCTTAGAAAAAGTGTGTTTTGTACCAAACTTTCCTTCTCTCATTCAAAATGGCAAAGCGGTTTGAGTGATACTGCCAAGGGGGTCTCCACTGTTAGTTTATGATTATCATAGCTCATTGCCTGCTCCATTCCTACAATAGAAAGGAAAATTACTCTTCAGAAACATTATGTGAGACAGTAAAATAAGAATCTGTTCTGCAGTGCTAGTGATCCTCAGGGCTTTGACAGTTTTTTGTACTTGGCCTCTTTATTTTTTTTTTTCCCTGTGTATGATGACACCTGCTTCCTGTGTCCCCCTGTTCCCCATGGTTATACAGAAGTAAGATGCCAGGAAACAAGATGGAAATACTGTATTGTCATTCCCCTTATGTCCCATTTTGAATAAAATGTGCCATGTTTAATTTCTGCTTGAAAAAGTAGAAGCAGAAGATGGTGGTATCAGAAGTTAATTTTCTAATTTTCCAGCATTGTGGGGCCATTTTAGGTGTACCCAAACAGAAGCAGGAAAAACACGTGTCCAACAAGTTTTCCAGTCCAAGAGAATTGACTACAAATATTGTTATATCAAGTAAGCATCCCATCACCAGAAAGCTTATATCAATTTAATTCAGTTTAGGAAGTAAAAACAACACCTGATATTTTTTATTAAATTAGAAAGTCAGGATTATTTGCTATAACTGTTTTTGGATAGTAATGAAGTGCGGAGCTGAGATGGAATGGTGCTAATAATATAACTGCAATACCAAGTTCAACTCAAAAAGCACTGATAAAGTGTAAATATAAGTGCTTTCTGTAGAATGATGATTACATCTTGAAGTATCAAGCAATATGGCTAAGAAATGTGCTAAATGATTGCCAAATAGACCAAAATAGGATATCAAAGATGTGTTTAATATAAAGTTTCCTTGGATCTTCCACTAAGTGACACTTGCAGGTGCTAAGTCATCCAAGTCTTTTCTGAAGTAAACACTTTTGTTTTTAGAAAGATGCTAATTCCTTCTTAAAATTACCTTAAATATTTCTAGTAAGGAAATATTGGACAGGAATAGACCAAGTAAACTAATGGATTATTTTTATATTTTTTTTGGACCCAAGTTATGTCAGTCTAATCTGATGGTTGACTGGACCTCAGCAAAACCGAAAATGGGAGGGAAGCCCTAGTGCTGAGCTTCAGACTCATCAGTGCTTCATGGCACACTCAAATTCACTTCTGAATTCTGCATTACATAATGTGTAATCACAGTAGTAAAACCTAGTGAGGCTTGGTGTATTTAAAATTTACAAATGTTTCTAGTTGTTCTATAACCAGTGTTTTACAGTAAACTATAATTTACATCTTTGCTTTTTGTACATATATATTCTTTTTCTCTTGGCTCTCTTCTCCCTAATCTTTTCAACACAGATTAGTCAACACTTTTTATATGTCATTACACAAACATTGTATGGAGAGTTTAATTACAACTGTTAATCCAGCTGTAGCACAATGAGGTGTTTTAGAGGCTTCTCAACATACTTGCTTGTGTAACTGTTTTGACTGGAAACATCTCCTTAACATACTATATTTT
The DNA here is from genome assembly GCF_963932015.1 of Anas acuta. NCBI lineage: Eukaryota > Metazoa > Chordata > Aves > Anseriformes > Anatidae > Anas > Anas acuta. Next base: position 18,841,185 of record NC_088992.1, read on the forward strand.
CTGCATAATTACTCTGTCATGAGGTTAATTAATCTGTGTACTCAGCTGGCACACGCAGTACGGAAAACAACTCTAGCGTCATTTTATTACTTAAGTGCGGCAGCTCTTATTGATCTGAAAGACTGACTGGTCCCAGCAAACCATTGGCATTTTAGTCAATAAACTATGCATTATGGGTGCTTAACTGGCATACACTGAAATAACAGATTAACCCAAGTGTGTCTCTAAGGTAAATAAAAGATCTATATATTACAGGAATATCAACAGTATTTTAATCAAAACATTAGAAATGAAAAGGTAGAAACGAGCCCTTGGAGGAAACTATTGTGGAAAAGTACCTCTGAGGATTTGTACTGTACCATAGAACAAAGTGACAACTGCCACATCATCTGAGGCATGTATGTGATTATGTAACAGGGAATCAATATGGATTTGCTGGGAATGTCTGCATTTGGAGCCAATTACAAAATGACTTTCAGAGACACTTCTTTTCTGCGAATGTGTTAGATTTACGCTGATTTAGAATCTTGGGTTTCATGAGTGGTATCTTCCTATTTCATGGAAACTTCGCATGTCTTTACCTCTTATCCTCTTGAGTTGCTTGTGTCCCTTTTAGACTTTGCTATGAGATGGTGAAATTAGTGGTAAGAACTAATACAGATTGAAAATTGAGAATGTATGGTGCTAATAGAGAAAAGTTCTTCCGTGGTACCTACGTTCAATAATATAGTTTCTAGTATCATATCACGTGTGTTTTAACATCTGTAAGATAATTATAGAACTCAAATAAATTATCGTAATTTTTTTCCCACAGAGTATGTGCCATAAAAAGTTAAGAACTCATCTCTCCTCAAGGAAAACCATCCTATAGTTAAATAATATTACAGTGGTAAATAGTCCTCTCCAAAACTGTGCATTCTAAGCTGGACATAAAACTCTGTTCATATGATAAATATGTACTAGTAAACCAAATTAAGTCTTGGGTGCAAGTAGATATTAAATTAATAGCAAGATAAGAGCTGTTTAAGATCTAAAAGTAATTGTTGACTTAGCTTATTTTGGTACCATTGTGCTTTTACAAAGCACATGTCTGCAAATCTTACAGCAAAATAATGGTTTGACGGTTTGACACAGCCCCAAAAGGACTGTGGATTTTAGGCATAGGATGATCATTTGCCTGCCCTTAAATATGTAGATGGCATCGTACTCTGGAATACTTGCTACTTTTAGAATAGCCGTCAGGAGATATATGCTGGTCTTAAAACCTCCTCATGGTAATGAATTTATGAAAATGCTTCATAACAAGAATATGCTGGTCCTGAAATGAGCACAGTCTATTGCATAGGGAAAAAGAATGCATTCCCAAATTATTTCATTTTATAAAACTAAAAGACATGATATAACTACTTGGTGCATGTTATTTCACTATTTCTAGAGCTGGTTCAGCAGTAACAAAAGCCTTTTCCTGAGTAATATATTCAGCAGTTGACAAAAATGTTATAAAATAATGATTTGTATTATTCAGCCATGTGTAGAAAGATTTCTTTAATGTGGAAAAGGAAAAAAATGAAGTAATTGTATAGAGCAAGTTCAGGTTTTTGGAGTTATGAAAGAAAATAGCCTTGATATTTTGGAAGAAAATTTTGAAACTGAGTGCAGTTTGAAATGATGAGAATGAGATTCTGGAAACCACATTTTATAGAGATGAGAAATGCTCGGAGACTGACTGCCACGGGCTTCAGTGGATGATGGCAGGCGATGGCTACATAAACCCACAGGAATACGCATGTGTCATAACTCAACACATTAAAAGCTATCTGCTGCTCTTATGTTTTTAATGTAATGAACAACAACAAAAAAAAATCTGTTGTGATACTGATCAACCAAAGAACTTGTGAAAACAGTTGTTTTCACAGGACTGGGTGTCCCTGGACACCTTCTAAGCAAGAAGAAGCTTTTCAGCAAACTTGGAGCAAGATAATTTGGTGACTGAAGTAGTCAGGGTTGCTTTCTATCACAGTTGTGACAGAGCCACAGCTTGCACATCCCTCTTGTCCTCACCAGCAGCAGCTTGTCACCCATAACAGAATATTTTCCCTGCTGCAGGCAATGTCTGAATCAGATTTTTAGCTGTATAAGTCAGGCTGTAAGCATTCTCTGGAAATCTGTCATAATTCTTACGTGAATTCATTCTATGTGAATATCTGCACCTCTTGCTTTTACCCTTAGATCAACCAGATTATATTGCAGATTCATGCTACTTTGTTCACTTTGTTTGTGCCCTTTCTCAGAAGTCTCTTGGTACGTCTCTGGTTGTATTTTGTATCTGTATCTCAGGCATTATCTGGGACAGCTGCCACCATGTACCTGTATGCTCTATTTTTGGAGCTATATGCATTTTTGTATTTCAGTTGGTGCACGGTTCTCTTATAGGGGGCTCTTGAGGTGGTCTAAGAGCCGATGGGCAGTGAAGCACCACCACACTGCTCTCTCCCTGCTCCTCCTCAGGAGGGGACAGGGGCAGACATTACCAGGGGTGTGGGGGAGGGGGAACAAAAGAAGAACAAAAGGTCATGGGTTGAGGTAAGCAGTTTAATCAAAAAAAAAAAAAAAAAAAAAAAAAAAAGCTGTGCAGAAGCTGTGCAGAAGCAAGTTGAAAAAAATATATTCTCTACTTCTCCTCAGCAAATGATGTTCAGCTGTTTCCTGTGAAGTAGCAACATGCACAGCAGTTTCTCAAGAAAACCCACACTTTCCTAATGAGAGCCTCACCCCCACTCCCCCGCCTTGTTTTTGCCCAGGCTTTTATTGCTGCACATGATGTCCTATGGTATGGGACATCCCTTTGGTCAGCTCGGGTCAGCCATCCTGGCTGTGTCCCCTCTGCATCTCTTGCTCACCCTCAGCCTCCTGGCCACTGGGTGGGTGGGTTGGACCAGTGGACCGGCAGCCTTGATGCTAGGGAAGCCTTGGTGCTGTGCCAGCACCACTCAGCCACAGCCAAAACACAAGCAGGGTGTCAGGGAGGTTCTGGCTGCGCGTGCAGAGTATGGCAGTGTGTGCGCAGCTGTGGGGACATTGACCTCCCTCCCAGTCCTAAGGGCACACTCAGTTTTCTTTGTTTCATCTTCTTCACACTTAGAGCAGGAACCATTGCATTCTCAAAAATGAGAGTGAAAATGTCTGCTCTCAAAGTAAGAGTTCCTACCCTCTATAATTCTTAATACTAAATGCTGTCCCCTCCCAGGGATAGTGTTCTGGACAGGTGTACATCTTAACTAAATGATCTTTGTGTGATTTTTATGGAAGAAGCAACTTCCTTGAGTGTCGTGACTTTTACTTCCCACCTCTCTTCCATCTGGACTACGTTATAGTTAAAATTCTGATTACTATCTGTTCATACTGTTTTTCAGTGGAAAACAAAGCATTTGTCCACTGAGATTTTTTTTACACATGGTAAACCTTCTGCTTTCACTGGGGAAGGTGTGGTGGGAGTGGGGGTGAATTTAGACCCAAACCTAAACCACTTCAGTCAAAAGGATTAAAATTAAGAAGATTTAAAAGACTAATTTTTTGGTCTTAATAAAATCACCAAATAACTTACATGAATGTTCTGGTTTAATCTATATTGATTAAAATCTCCCAGGAAAGGAAGACAGGATGATTTTTGCTGCCCAGTTCTATGTATAAACTTTCTGGTGCAAGAACCACTTTTGCTCTGAGTCTAATCAGAGCAAAATTTCCTGCCTCCTCACCCTTCTTCAGTAGAACCTGTCCAGGAGCCTTTCTGAGGTCCCTTCATCCAGGTGTCAACTGAGCCTTGCTTGGCATGGGACATGCTGCACTTCACAGAAATAACAACCATACTCGGCATTGCTCTGAGATAGAAGAATTCACATTTCATGCATAGAAAGCATTTGTATTAATAAATTTGGAATAATTTGTATTATTATATTTTATATTATGTATATATACATAAATATATATGTAATATTTGCATTATTAAGCAGGGATGATGTAGTTTGGTGTCACTACTGATTACTATGTGTTGACCTTAACCTATCAGATTTTTATTTAAGTATCTAGAAACGTAAGCAGAAAAATATGAAAACTGACTGAGGAAAACAGTTCCCTAACAATTTCTGAAGCTTCACAAGTGTGTGTGTTTATTTATTAAACTATGTAAAGCAGAGTTGTGCTGACTTGAATATTCTCCGTTTAACTGGTTTTGTGGGTTTCGTCAATATATGATGTCAAGTTGGAAAGGACCAGAGAGACTCCTAAATCTCAGGGACTCTCCATATTAAAATGTAATTGATGCTATTTTCATGTGATGTTTTTGTTGTCATGAAACATTCTATGCCAATCAAAGTACATTTAATAGCAAGTATTCAGATCATACTCAAGTACAATTTTTTGCAGTTCAAGTGATGCAGAGAACCTAGAAGATCCACTGTCCTTCAGTACCACAGCAAAATCACTAGGTCCAGACTTTCCCTGTTACCATGCCATCATCTTCACCATCTCTTCAGCCTTCAAAGCAATGTGAGTAGTATGGCCAAAAAGGCGATCAGCTCAGTTATTGAATTTGTCTTCATTTGTCTGTTACTAGCAGATTGCTTTCTCAGACACCATTACAAATGACATGAATTGTAATAATCTTGATGGCCAAACTCTCTCCTGTAGAAATATGTAAGTAACAAAATCCTGTTTTGACTTCTCCTCTTAGTACTAAAATCAGAACAGCTTTCCATTACAATTTGATATGTCAGATTGTTGTGTTTTTTTGTGTTTTTTTTTTTTTTTTTTTTTGTTTGTTTGTTTTTTTGTTTTTTGTTTTTTTTTTTAAAGTTAGGGTGTCACGGGAGATGTTTTGAGATTGCTGCACCTTTAAATGGAACTCCTAGAGAGAAAAAGTGTTACATTTGCACATCACTGACCTGAATAGTTTCTTGGTGATTTCAGAACATTGAGGTGCTCATTTATAAAAGTCATGACTCCTTGATCGGCCCCCTAATGTAGTGATACCTTGTAAGCAAACAAATTACTTTCCAGTCTTATGATAGACATAGACGTAGACATGTCTTGTGAATCTTAACTTCTAGTACAACTGGAATTAAGAGTTTTAAGCTGATTTAGCTTTCAAACTCACTTTGGTCCTTACTGGTCCTCAACAGGGGACATTTATCTAGTGGTTTTAATTTATTTCAAGCACACAGTAATACTCCTGTGACTGCTCCATAAAGAGCTGTTAATGAACAGATCTCATATGTAGAAAGACATTTTCTGCTACAGAATGCTTGTATGCTTGCAGAATAGAAGTATATTAATAGTATATTAATAGGTACATTGTATACAGAGCTTCCTAAACACATCTGTGCTCTTTCTGGTTTCTAAGTTCCCCTGCCAGGGAGGATTTTGTCCTTTATTCACTGTTAAAATTTCCTTGTGTTGCTTTCATAGGGTACATGGAGGGAGCTTTTTTTGTTTGTTTGTTTGTTTGTTTTTTCTTTCAATTCTTTAAAAAAAATGTACTATAATAGCAGGCAATTTCTGAATTTAGCTTTTAAGAATGCATTTGCATTCTTAAGAATTTTAAGAATGCATTTAGGTTTTAAGAATGCATTCATGTAATTACTGGAAGTTGTGGAGTCTGCTTTTCTTTAGCTGGCCTTTTTAGGCATCTCTATCTATGGTAAATGGATTTAGGTAATTTTTTGTAATAGGTTGTTCCATACTAGATTTAAGCAGTATAGTGCTATTACAATGGAGCTATTATATAGGCTTAAAAAAATGGCATTTAAAGCATCTTCTTAAATATGGCACCTCTTAGTCTCAGTTAATTCCTTTCACTTTGGCCTTGTTCGATTTGCTCCAGCAGAGTTAATTCGCTTTTATGGCACTAGAAGATCAGAATAAAGTCCTTAGAGTAGTAAGGGCAAAATTTCCTACATTTTCATACTGATGTAAAGATGTACCTGAAAATAATCTAGTTAGTACTAAAAGCATCAAGTCTGACTCCAGCTGTCAGACACATGCACACTGACTATCAGCAAGGCT